>NW_026961362.1:5000-151574 GCF_963924245.1 Chroicocephalus ridibundus | reverse complement strand
ACAGCCCGTGGGGCTGCGGGCTTTGCGGCGGCCGTCAGCCTCGGAGCCACCGGCGCCCACGTGGCGCCGCCCCACCAGCCTGCGAAGCATTTTCCGGTAGGGCCGCAACTCTGGCGACAGCTCCCACGCCCGAAGAGCCAGGAGGGAAAGCTGTGCCTCGTTGGAAAGGTCTTTGGCAGCCGCTCGCGTGGCCCCACAGCCCGTGGGGCTGCGGGCTTTGCGGCGGCCGTCAGCCTCAGCGCCACCGGCGCCTACCAGCTACAGCCGCGCCAGCCTGCGAAGCATTTTCCGGTAGGGCCGCGACTCTGGCGACAGCTCCCACGCCCGAAGAGCCAGGAGGGAAAGCCGTGCCTCGTTGGAAAGCTCTTTGGCAGCCGTTCGCGTGGCCTCACAGCCCGGGGGGCTGCGGGCTTTGCGGCGGCCGTCAGCCTCCGTGCCACCGGTGCCCACGTGGCGCCGCCGCACAAGCCTGCGAAGTATTTTCCGGTAGGGCCGCGGCTCTGGCGACAGCTCCCACGCCCGAAGAGCCAGGAGGGAAAGCCGTGCCTCGTTGGAAAGCTCTTTGGCAGCCGCTCGCGTGGCCCCACAGCCCGTGGGGCTGCGGGCTTTGCGGCGGCCGTCAGCCTCGGCGCCACTGGCGCCTACGTGGCGCTGCCGCGCCAGCTTGCGAAGCATTTTCCGGTAGGGCTGCAGCTCTGGCGACAGCTCCCACGCCCGAAGAGCCAGGAGGGAAAGCCATGCCTCGTTGGAAAGCTCTTTGGCAGCCGCTCGCGTGGCCCCACAGCCCGTGGGGCTGCGGGCTTTGCGGCGGTTGTCAGCCTCGGAGCCACCGGCGCCCACGTGGCGCCGCCCCACCAGCCTGCGAAGCATTGTCCGGTAGGGCCGCGGCTCTGACGACAGCTCCCAAGCCCGAAGAGCCAGGAGGGAAAGCCGTGCCTCGTTGGAAAGCTCTTTGGCAGCCGCTCGTTTGGCGAAACAGCCTGTGGGGCTGCGGGCTTTGCGGCGGCCGTCAGCCTCGGCGACACCGGCGCCCACGTGGCTCCGCCGCACCAGCCTGCGAAGCGTTTTCCGGTAGGGCCGCAACTCTGGCGACAGCTCCCAAGCACGAAGAGCCAGGAGGGAAAGCCATGCCTCGTTGGAAAGCTCTTTGGCAGCCGCTCGCGTGGCCCCACAGCCCGTGTGGCTGCGGGCTATACGGCGGCCATCAACCTCGTCGACACCGGCGCCCACGTGGCGCCGCCGCGCCAGCCTGCGAAGCATTTTCCGGTAGGGCTGCAACTCTGGCGACAGCTCCCAAGCACGAAGAGCCAGGAGGGAAAGCCGTGCCTCGTTGGAAAGCTCTTTGGCAGCCGATCGCGTGGCCCCACAGCCCGTGGGGCTGCGGGCTTTGCGGCGGCCGTCAGCCTCAGCGACACCGGCGCCCACCAGCTACAGCCGCGCCAGCCTGCGAAGCATTTTCTGGTAGGGCCGCGGCTCTGGCGACAGCTCCCACGCCCGAAGAGCCAGGAGGGAAAGCCGTGCCTCGTTGGAAAGCTCTTTGGCAGCCGCTCGCCTGGCGAAACAGCCCGTGTGGCTGCGGGCTTTGCGGCGGCCGTCAGCCTCGCCGCCAACGGTGCCCACGTGGCGCTGCCGCGCCAGCTTGCGAAGCATTTTCCGGTAAGGCCGCGTCTCTGGCGACAGCTCCCACGCCCGAAGAGCCAGGAGGGAAAGCCGTGCCTCGTTGGAAAGCTCTTTGGCAGCCGCTCGCGTGGCCCCACAGCCCGTGGGGCTGCGGGCTTTGCGGCGGCCGTCAGCCTCGGCGCCACCGGCGCGCACGTGGCGCCGCTGCGCCAGCCTGCGAAGCATTTTCCTGTAGGGCCGCGGCTCTGGCAACAGCTCCCACGCCCGAAGACCCAGGAGGGAAAGCCGTGCCTCGTTGGAAAGCTCTTTGGCAGCCGCTCGCCTGGCGAAACAGCCTGTGGGGCTGCGGGCTTTGCGGCGGCCGTCAGCCTCGCTGCCACCGGCGCCCACGTGGCGCCGCCGCGCCAGCCTGCGAAGCATTTTCCTGTAGGGCCGCGGCTCTGGCGACAGCTCCCACGCCCGAAGAGCCAGGAGGGAAAGCCGTGCCTCGTTGGAAAGCTCTTTGGCAGCCTCTTCCGTGGCCCCACAGCCCGTGGGGCTGCGGGCTTTGCGGCGGCCGTCAGCCTCTCCGCCAACGGTGCCCATGTGGCGCCGCCGCGCAAGTATGCAGAGCTTTTTGCGGTAGGGCCGCGACTCTGGCGACAGCTCCCACGCCCGAAGACCCAGGAGGGAAAGCCGTGCCTCGTTGGAAAGCACTTTGGCAGCCGCTCGCGTGGCCCCACAGCCCGTGGGGCTGCGGGCTTTGCGGCGGCCGTCAGCCTCGGCGCCACCGGCGCCCACCTGGTACAGCCGCGCCAGCCTGCGAAGCATTTTCCGGTAGGGCCGCGGCTCTGGCGACAGCTCCCACGCCCGAAGAGCAGGGAGGGAAAGCCGTGCCTCGTTGGAAAGCTCTTTGGCAGCCGCTCGCGTGGCCCCACAGCCCGTGGGGCTGCGGGCTTTGCGGCGGCCGTCAGCCTCGGAGCCACCGGCGCCCACGTGGCGCCGCCGCGCCAGCCTGCGAAGCATTTTCCGGTAGGGCCGCAACTCTGGCGACAGCTCCCAAGCACGAAGAGCCAGGAGGGAAAGCCGTGCCTCGTTGGAAACCTCTTTGGCAGCCGCTCGCCTGGCGAAACAGCCCGTGGGGCTGCGGGCTTTGTGGCGGCCGTCAGCCTCGCTGCCACCGGCGTCCACGTGGCGCCGCTGCGCCAGCCTACGAAGCATTTTCCGGTAGGGCCGCGTCTCTGGCGACAGCTCCCACGCCCGAAGAGCCAGGAGGGAAAGCCATGCCTCGTTGGAAAGCTCTTTGGCAGCCGCTCGCGTGGCCCCACAGCCCGTGGGGCTGCGGACTTTGCGGCGGCCGTCAGCCTCAGCGCCACCGGCGCCCACCAGCTACAGCCGCGCCAGCCTGCGAAGCATTTTCCGGTAGGGCCGCGGCTCTGGCGACAGCTCCCACGCCCGAAGAGCCAGGAGGGAAAGCCGTGCCCCGTTGGAAAGCTCTTTGGTAGCCGCTCCCATGGCCCCACAGCCCGTGAGGCTGCGGGCTTTGTGGCGGCCGTCAGCCTCCCCGCCACCGGCGCCCACCAGGTGCAGCCGCGCCAGCCTGCGAAGCATTTTCCGGTAGGGCCGCGGCTCTGGCGAAAGCTCCCACGCCCGAAGAGCCAGGAGGGAAAGCCGTTCCTCGTTGGAAAGCTCTTTGGCAGCCGCTCGCCTGGCGAAACAGCCCGTGCGGCTGCGGGCTTTGCTGCGGCCGTCAGCCTCGGAGCCACCGGCGCCCACGTGGCGCCGCCCCACCAGCCTGCGAAGCATTTTCCGGTAGGGCCGCAACTCTGGCGACAGCTCCCAAGCACGAAGAGCCAGGAGGGAAAGCCATGCCTCGTTGGAAAGCTCTTTGGCAGCCGCTCGCGTGGCCCCACAGCCCGTGCGGCTGCGGGCTTTGCGGCGGCCGTCAGCCTCGGCGCCACCGGCGCCCACGTGGCGCCGCTGCGCCAGCCTGCGAAGCATTTTCCGGTAGGGCCGCGGCTCTGGCGACAGCTCCCACGCCCGAAGAGCCAGGAGGGAAAGCCGTGCCTCGTTGGAAAGCTCTTTGGCAGCCGCTCGCGTGGCCCCACAGCCCGTGGCGCTGCGAGCTTTGTGGCGGCCGTCAGCCTCCCCGCCACCGGCGCCCACCAGGTGCAGCCGCGCCAGCCTGCGAAGCATTTTCCTGTAGGGCCGCGGATCTGACGACAGCTCCCAAGCCCGAAGAGCCAGGAGGGAAAGCCGTGCCTCGTTGGAAAGCTCTTTGGCAGCCGCTCGCGTGGCCCCACAGCCCGTGGGGCTGCGGGCTTTGCGGTGGCCGTCAGCCTCGGCGCCACCGGTGCCCACGTGGCGCTGCCGCGCCAGCTTGCGAAGCGTTTTCCGGTAGGGCTGTAGCTCTGACGACAGCTCCCAAGCCCGAAGAGCCAGGAGGGAAAGCCATGCCTCGTTGGAAACCTCTTTGGCAGCCGCTCGCGTGGCCCCACAGTCCGTGGGGCTGCGGGCTTTGCGGCGGTTGTCAGCCTCGGAGCCACCGGCGCCCACGTGGCTCCGCCCCACCAGCCTGCGAAGCATTTTCCGGTAGGGCCGCAACTCTGGCGACAGCTCCCAAGCCCGAAGAGCCAGGAGGGAAAGCCATGCCTCGTTGGAAAGCTCTTTGGCAGCCGCTCGCATGGCGAAACAGCCCGTGCGGCTGCGGGCTTTGCGGCGGCCGTCAGCCTCGGAGCCACTGGCGCCCACGTGGCGCCGCCACACCAGCCTGCGAAGCATTTTCCGGTAGGGCCGCAACTCTGGCGACAGCTCCCAAGTACGAAGAGCCAGGAGGGAAAGCTGTGCCTCGTTGCAAAGCTCTTTGGCAGCCGCTCGCGTGGCCCCACAGCCCGTGGGGCTGCGGGCTTTGCGGCGGCCGTCAGCCTCAGCGCCACCGGCGCCTACCAGCTACAGCCGCGCCAGCCTGCGAAGCATTTTCCGGTAGGGCCGCGGCTCTGGCGACAGCTCCCACGCCCGAAGAGCCAGGAGGGAAAGCCGTGCCTCGTTGGAAAGCTCTTTGGCAGCCGCTCGCGTGGCCTCACAGCCCGTGGGGCTGCGGGCTTTGCGGCGGCCGTCAGCCTCGGAGCCACCGGCGCCCACGTGGCGCCGCCGCGCCAGCTTGCGAAGCATTTTCCACTAGGGCCACGGCTCTGACGACAACTCCCAAGCCCGAAGAGCCAGGAGGGAAAGCCGTGCCTCGTTGGAAAGCTCTTTGGCAGCCGCTCGCGTGGCCCCACAGCCCATGGGGCTGCGGGCTTTGCGGCGGCCGTCAGCCTCGCCGCCACCGGCACCCACGTGGTACCGCCGCACCAGCCTGCGAAGCATTTTCCGGTAGGGCTGCGGCTCTGGCGACAGCTCCCACGCCCGAAGAGCAGGGAGGGAAAGCCATGCCTCGTTGGAAAGCTCTTTGGCAGCCGCTCGCGTGGCCCCACAGCCCGTGTGGCTGCGGGCTTTGCGGCGGCCGTCAGCCTCGGAGCCACCAGCGCCCACGTGGCGCCGCCCCACCAGCCTGCGAAGCATTTTCCGGTAGGGCCGCGGCTCTGGCGACAGCTCCCATGCCCGAAGAGCCAGGAGGGAAAGCCATGCCTCGTTGGAAAGCTCTTTGGCAGCCGCTCGCGTGGCCCCACAGCCCGTGTGGCTGCGGGCTTTGCGGCGGCCGTCAGCCTCCCCGCCACCGGCGCCCACCAGGTGCAGCCGCACCAGCCTGCGAAGCATTTTCCGGTAGGGCCGCGGCTCTGGCGACAGCTCCCACGCCCGAAGAGCCAGGAGGGAAAGCCGTGCCTCGTTGGAAAGCTCTTTGGCGGCCGCTCGCGTGGCCCCACAGCCCGTGGGGCTGCGGGCTTTGCGGCGGCCGTCAGCCTCGGCGCCACCGGCGCCCACGTGGTGCTGCCGCGCCAGCTTGCGAAGCATTTTCCGGTAGGGCCGCGGCTCTGGCGACAGCTCCCACGCCCGAAGAGCCAGGAGGGAAAGCCGTGCCTCGTTGGAAAGCTCTTTGGCGGCCGCTCGCGTGGCCCCACAGCCCGTGTGGCTGCGCGCTTTGTGGCGGCCGTCAGCCTCGGCGCCACCGGCGCCCACCAGGTGCAGCCGCGCCAGCCTGCGAAGCATTTTCCGGTAGGGCCGCGTCTCTGGCGACAGCTCCCACGCCCGAAGACCTAGGAGGGAAAGCCGTGCCTCGTTGGAAAGCTCTTTGGCAGCTGCTCGCGTGGCCCCACAGCCCGTGGGGCTGCGGGCTTTCCGGCGGACGTCAGCCTCAGCGACACCGGCGCCCACCAGGTGCAGCCGCGCCAGCCTGCGAAGCATTTTCCGGTAGGGCCGCGGCTCTGGCGACAGCTCCCACGCCCGAAGAGCAGGGAGGGAAAGCCATTCCTCGTTGGAAAGCTCTTTGGCAGCCTCTTGCGTGGCCCCACAGCCCGTGGGGCTGCGGGCTTTGCGGCGGCCGTCAGCCTCTAAGCCACCGGCGCCCACGTGGCGCTGCCGCGCCAGCTTGCGAAGCATTTTCCGGTAGGGCTGCGGCTCTGACGACAGCTCCCAAGCCTGAAGAGCCAGGAGGGAAAGCCGTGCCTCGTTGGAAAGCTCTTTGGCAGCCGCTCGCCTGGCCCCACAGTCCGTGGGGCTGCGGGCTTTGCGGCGGTTGTCAGCCTCGGAGCCACCGGCGCCCACGTGGCTCCGCCCCACCAGCCTGCGAAGCATTTTCCGGTAGGGCCGCAACTCTGGCGACAGCTCCCAAGCCCGAAGAGCCAGGAGGGAAAGCCATGCCTCGTTGGAAAGCTCTTTGGCAGCCGCTCGCATGGCGAAACAGCCCGTGCGGCTGCGGGCTTTGCGGCGGCCGTCAGCCTCGGAGCCACTGGCGCCCACGTGGCGCCGCCACACCAGCCTGCGAAGCATTTTCCGGTAGGGCCGCAACTCTGGCGACAGCTCCCAAGTACGAAGAGCCAGGAGGGAAAGCTGTGCCTCGTTGCAAAGCTCTTTGGCAGCCGCTCGCGTGGCCCCAGAGCCCGTGGGGCTGCGGGCTTTGCGGCGGCCGTCAGCCTCAGCGCCACCGGCGCCTACCAGCTACAGCCGCGCCAGCCTGCGAAGCATTTTCCGGTAGGGCCGCGGCTCTGGCGACAGCTCCCACGCCCGAAGAGCCAGGAGGGAAAGCCGTGCCTCGTTGGAAAGCTCTTTGGCAGCCGCTCGCGTGGCCTCACAGCCCGTGGGGCTGCGGGCTTTGCGGCGGCCGTCAGCCTCGGAGCCACCGGCGCCCACGTGGCGCCGCCGCGCCAGCTTGCGAAGCATTTTCCACTAGGGCCACGGCTCTGACGACAACTCCCAAGCCCGAAGAGCCAGGAGGGAAAGCCGTGCCTCGTTGGAAAGCTCTTTGGCAGCCGCTCGCGTGGCCCCATAGCCCATGGGGCTGCGGGCTTTGCGGCGGCCGTCAGCCTCGCCGCCACCGGCACCCACGTGGTACCGCCGCACCAGCCTGCGAAGCATTTTCCGGTAGGGCTGCGGCTCTGGCGACAGCTCCCACGCCCGAAGAGCAGGGAGGGAAAGCCATGCCTCGTTGGAAAGCTCTTTGGCAGCCGCTCGCGTGGCCCCACAGCCCGTGTGGCTGCGGGCTTTGCGGCGGCCGTCAGCCTCGGAGCCACCAGCGCCCACGTGGCGCCGCCCCACCAGCCTGCGAAGCATTTTCCGGTAGGGCCGCGGCTCTGGCGACAGCTCCCATGCCCGAAGAGCCAGGAGGGAAAGCCATGCCTCGTTGGAAAGCTCTTTGGCAGCCGCTCGCGTGGCCCCACAGCCCGTGTGGCTGCGGGCTTTGCGGCGGCCGTCAGCCTCCCCGCCACCGGCGCCCACCAGGTGCAGCCGCACCAGCCTGCGAAGCATTTTCCGGTAGGGCCGCGGCTCTGGCGACAGCTCCCACGCCCGAAGAGCCAGGAGGGAAAGCCGTGCCTCGTTGGAAAGCTCTTTGGCGGCCGCTGGCGTGGCCCCACAGCCCGTGGGGCTGCGGGCTTTGCGGCGGCCGTCAGCCTCGGCGCCACCGGCGCCCACGTGGTGCTGCCGCGCCAGCTTGCGAAGCATTTTCCGGTAGGGCCGCGGCTCTGGCGACAGCTCCCACGCCCGAAGAGCCGGGAGGGAAAGCCGTGCCTCGTTGGAAAGCTCTTTGGCGGCCGCTCGCGTGGCCCCACAGCCCGTGTGGCTGCGCGCTTTGTGGCGGCCGTCAGCCTCGGCGCCACCGGCGCCCACCAGGTGCAGCCGCGCCAGCCTGCGAAGCATTTTCCGGTAGGGCCGCGTCTCTGGCGACAGCTCCCACGCCCGAAGACCTAGGAGGGAAAGCCGTGCCTCGTTGGAAAGCTCTTTGGCAGCTGCTCGCGTGGCCCCACAGCCCGTGGGGCTGCGGGCTTTCCGGCGGACGTCAGCCTCAGCGACACCGGCGCCCACCAGGTGCAGCCGCGCCAGCCTGCGAAGCATTTTCCGGTAGGGCCGCGGCTCTGGCGACAGCTCCCACGCCCGAAGAGCAGGGAGGGAAAGCCATTCCTCGTTGGAAAGCTCTTTGGCAGCCTCTTGCGTGGCCCCACAGCCCGTGGGGCTGCGGGCTTTGCGGCGGCCGTCAGCCTCTAAGCCACCGGCGCCCACGTGGCGCTGCCGCGCCAGCTTGCGAAGCATTTTCCGGTAGGGCTGCGGCTCTGACGACAGCTCCCAAGCCTGAAGAGCCAGGAGGGAAAGCCGTGCCTCGTTGGAAAGCTCTTTGGCAGCCGCTCGCCTGGCGAAACAGCCCGTGGGGCTGCGGGCTTTGCGGCGGCCGTCAGCCTCGGAGCCACCGGCGCCCACGTGGCGCCGCCCCGCCAGCCTGCGAAGCATTTTCCGGTAGGGCCGCAACTCTGGCGACAGCTCCCAAGCACGAAGAGCCAGGAGGGAAAGCTGTGCCTCGTTGGAAAGCTCTTTGGCAGCCGATCGCGTGGCCCCACAGCCCGTGGGGCTGCGGGCTTTGTGGCGGCCGTCAGCCTCCCCGCCACCGGCGTCCACCAGGTGCAGCCGCGCCAGCCTGCGAAGCATTTTCCTGTAGGGCCGCGGCTCTGGCGACAGCTCCCACGCCCTAAGAGCGAGGAGAGAAAGCCGTGCCTCGTTGGAAAGCTCTTTGGCAGCCGCTCGCGTGGCCCCACAGCCTGTGGGGCTGCGGGCTTTGCGGCGGCCGTCAGCCTCGCTGCCACCGGCGCCCATGTGTCGCCGCCTCACCAGGCTGCGAAGCATTTTCCGGTAGGGCTGCGGCTCTGACAACAACTCCCAAGACCGAAGAGCCAGGAGGGAAAGCCGTGCCTCGTTGGAAAGCTCTTTGGCAGCCGCTCGCGTGGCCCCACAGCCCGTGGGGCTGCGGGCTTTGCGGCGGTTGTCAGCCTCGGAGCCACCGGCGCCCACGTGGCGCCGCCCCACCAGCCTGCGAAGCATTTTCCGGTAGGGCCGCAACTCTGGCGACAGCTCCCAAGCCCGAAGAGCCAGGAGGGAAAGCCATGCCTCGTTGGAAAGCTCTTTGGTAGCCGCTCGCCTGGCGAAACAGCCCGTGCGGCTGCGGGCTTTGCGGCGGCCGTCAGCCTCGGAGCCACCGGCGCCCACGTGGCGCCGCCCCGCCAGCCTGCGAAGCATTTTCCGGTAGGGCCGCAACTCTGGCGACAGCTCCCAAGCACGAAGAGCCAGGAGGGAAAGCTGTGCCTCGTTGGAAAGCTCTTTGGCAGCCGATCGCGTGGCCCCACAGCCCGTGGGGCTGCGGGCTTTGTGGCGGCCGTCAGCCTCCCCGCCACCGGCGTCCACCAGGTGCAGCCGCGCCAGCCTGCGAAGCATTTTTCTGTAGGGCCGCGGCTCTGGCGACAGCTCCCACGCCCTAAGAGCGAGGAGAGAAAGCCGTGCCTCGTTGGAAAGCTCTTTGGCAGCCGCTCGCGTGGCCCCACAGCCTGTGGGGCTGCGGGCTTTGCGGCGGCCGTCAGCCTCGCTGCCACCGGCGCCCATGTGTCGCCGCCTCACCAGGCTGCGAAGCATTTTCCGGTAGGGCTGCGGCTCTGACAACAACTCCCAAGACCGAAGAGCCAGGAGGGAAAGCCGTGCCTCGTTGGAAAGCTCTTTGGCAGCCGCTCGCGTGGCCCCACAGCCCGTGGGGCTGCGGGCTTTGCGGCGGTTGTCAGCCTCGGAGCCACCGGCGCCCACGTGGCGCCGCCCCACCAGCCTGCGAAGCATTTTCCGGTAGGGCCGCAACTCTGGCGACAGCTCCCAAGCCCGAAGAGCCAGGAGGGAAAGCCATGCCTCGTTGGAAAGCTCTTTGGTAGCCGCTCGCCTGGCGAAACAGCCCGTGCGGCTGCGGGCTTTGCGGCGGCCGTCAGCCTCGGAGCCACCGGCGCCCACGTGGCGCCGCCCCACCAGCCTGCGAAGCATTTTCCGGTAGGGCCGCAACTCTGGCGACAGCTCCCAAGCACGAAGAGCCAGGAGGGAAAGCCGTGCCTCGTTGGAAAGCTCTTTGGCAGCCGCTCGCGTGGCCCCACAGCCCGTGGGGCTGCGGGCTTTGCGGCGGCCGTCAGCCTCAGCGCCACCGGCGCCCACCAGCTACAGCCGCGCCAGCCTGCGAAGCATTTTCCGGTAGGGCCGTGGCTCTGGCGACAGCTCCCACGCCCGAAGAGCCAGGAGGGAAAGCCGTGCCTCGTTGTAAAGCTCTTTGGCAGCCGCTCGCGTGGCCCCACAGCCCGTGTGGCTGCGGGCTTTGTGGGGGCCGTCAGCCTCCCCGCCACCGGCGCCCACCAGGTGCAGCCGCGCCAGCCTGCGAAGCATTTTCCTGTAGGGCCGCGACTCTGGCGACAGCTCCCACGCCCGAAGACCCAGGAGGGAAAGCCGTGCCTCGTTGGAAAGCTCATTGGCAGCCGCTCGCGTGGCCTCACAGCCCGTGGGGCTGCGGGCTTTGCGGCGGCCATCAGCCTCGGAGCCACCGGCGCCCACGTGGCGCCGCCGCGCCAGCTTGCGAAGCATTTTCCAGTAGGGCCACGGCTCTGACGACAACTCCCAAGCCCGAAGAGCCAGGAGGGAAAGCCGTGCCTCGTTGGAAAGCTCTTTGGCAGCTGCTCGCGTGGCCCCACAGCCCATGGGGCTGCGGGCTTTGCGGCGGCCGTCAGCCTCGGCGCCACCGGCGCCCACGTGGTGCCGCCGCACCAGCCTGCGAAGCATTTTCCGGTAGGGCTGCGGCTCTGGCGACAGCTCCCACGCCCGAAGAGCAGGGAGGGAAAGCCATGCCTCGTTGGAAAGCTCTTTGGCAGCCGCTCGCGTGGCCTCACAGCCCGTGGGGCTGCGGGCTTTGCGGCGGCCGTCAGCCTCGGAGCCACCAGCGCCCACGTGGCACCGCCCCACCAGCCTGCGAAGCATTTTCCGGTAGGGCCGCGGCTCTGGCGACAGCTCCCAAGCACGAAGAGCCAGGAGGGAAAGCCGTGCCTCGTTGGAAAGCTCTTTGGCAGCCGCTCGCGTGGCCCCACAGCCCGTGTGGCTGCGGGCTTTGCGGCGACCGTCAGCCTCCCCGCCACCGGCGCCCACCAGGTGCAGCCGCGCCAGCCTGCGAAGCATTTTCCGGTAGGGCCGCGGCTCTGGCGACAGCTCCCACGCCCGAAGAGCCAGGAGGGAAAGCCATGCCTCGTTGGAAAGCTCTTTGGCAGCCTCTTGCGTGGCCCCACAGGCCGTGGGGCTGCGGGCTTTGTGGCGGCCGTCAGCCTCCCCGCCACTGGCGCCCACCAGGTGCAGCCGCGTCATCCTGCGAAGCATTTTCCGGTAGGGCTGCGGCTCTGGCGACAGCTCCCACGCCCGAAGAGCCAGGAGGGAAAGCCGTGCCTCGTTGGAAAGCTCTTTGGCAGCCGCTCGCGTGGCCCCACAGCCCGTGGGGCTGCGGGCTTTCCGGCGGACGTCAGCCTCAGCGACACCGGCGCCCACGTGGCGCCGCCGCGCCAGCCTGCGAAGCATTTTCCTGTAGGGCTGCAGCTCTGGCGACAGCTCCCACGCCCGAAGAGCCAGGAGGGAAAGCCGTGCCTCGTTGGAAAGCTCTTTGGCAGCCGCTCGCCTGGCGAAACAGCCCGTGGGGCTGCGGGCTTTGCGGCGGCTGTCAGCCTCGGAGCCACCGGCGCCCACGTGGCGCCGCCGCGCCGGCCTGCGAAGCATTTTCCAGTAGGGCCGCGGCTCTGGCGACAGCTCCCACGCCCGAAGAGCAGGGAGGGAAAGCCAAGCCTCGTTGGAAAGCTCTTTGGCAGCTGCTCGCATGGCCCCACAGCCCGTGGGGCTGCGGGCTTTGCGGCGGCCGTCAACCTCGCTGCCACCGGCGCCCACGTGGCGCCGCCGCACGAGTCTGCAAAGCATTTTCTGATAGGGCTGCGGCTCTGACGACAGCTTCCAAGCCCGAAGAGCCAGGAGGGAAAGCCGTGCCTCGTTTGAAAGCTCTTTGGCAGCCGCTCGCGTGGCCCCACAGCCTGTGGGGCTGCGGGCTTTGTGGCGGCCGTCAGCCTCGCCGCCACCGGCGCCCACGTGGCGCCGCTGCGCCAGCCTGCGAAGCGTTTTCCGGTAGGGCCGCGGCTCTGGCGACAGCTCCCACGCCCGAAGAGCCAGGAGGGAAAGCCGTGCCTCGTTGGAAAGCTCTTTGGCAGCCGCTCGCCTGGCGAAACAGCCTGTGGGGCTGCGGGCTTTGCGGCGGCCGTCAGTCTCGGAGCCACCGGCACCCACCAGGTGCAGCCGCGCCAGCCTGCGAAGCATTTTCCGGTAGGGCCGTGGCTCTGGCGACAGCTCCCACGCCCGAAGAGCCAGGAGGGAAAGCCGTGCCTCGTTGGAAAGCTCTTTGGCGGCCGCTCGCGTGGCCCCACAGCCCATGGGGCTGCGGGCTATCCAGCGGCCGTCAGCCTCCCTGCCACCGGCGCCCACGTGGCGCCGCTGCGCCAGCCTGCGAAGCATTTTCCTGTAGGGCCGCGGCTCTAGCGACAGCTCCCACGCCCGAAGAGCCAGGAGGGAAAGCCGTGCCTCGTTGGAAAGCTCTTTGGCAGCCGCTCGCCTGGCGAAACAGCCTGTGGGGCTGCGGGCTTTGCGGCGGCCGTCAGCCTCGGAGCCACCGGCGCCCACGTGGCGCCGCCCCACCAGCCTGCGAAGCATTTTCCTGTAGGGCCGCGGCTCTGGCGACAGCTCCCACGCCCGAAGAGCCAGGAGGGAAAGCCGTGCCTCGTTGGAAAGCTCTTTGGCAGCCGCTCGCGTGGCCCCACAGCCTGTGGGGCTGCTAGCTTTGCGGCGGCCGTCAGCCTCGGCGCCACCGGCGCCCACGTGGCGCCGCCCCACCAGCCTGCGAAGCATTTTCCTGTAGGGCCGCGGCTCTGGCGACAGCTCCCAAGCACGAAGAGCCAGGAGGGAAAGCCGTGCCTCGTTGGAAAGCTCTTTGGCAGCCGCTCGCCTGGCGAAACAGCCTGTGGGGCTGCGGGCTTTGCGGCGGCCGTCAGCCTCGCTGCCACCGGCGCCCACGTGGCGCCGCTGCGCCAGCCTGCGAAGCATTATCCGGTAGGGCCGCGGCTCTGGCGACAGCTCCCACGCCCAAGAGCCGGGAGGGAAAGCCGTGCCTCGTTGGAAAGCTCTTTGGCAGCCGCTCGCCTGGCGAAACAGCCTGTGGGGCTGCGGGCTTTGCGGCGGCCGTCAGCCTCGCTGCCACCGGCGCCCACGTGGCGCCGCCGCGCCAGCCTGCGAAGCATTTTCCGGTAGGCCCGCGGCTCTGGCGACAGCTCCCACGCCCGAAGAGCCAGGAGGGAAAGCCGTGCCTCGTTGGAAAGCTCTTTGGCAGCCGCTCGCGTGGCCCCACAGCCCGTGGGGCTGCGGGCTTTGCGGCGGCCGTCAGCCTCGGCGCCACCGGCGCCCACGTCGCGCCGCCACGCCAGCCTGCGAAGTATTTTCCGGTACGTTACTTCCGGGTGGTCACGTGGGGAGCGGCGTCTGCCGGTCGCGTTTCCGTTGGGCGGGAGGATGGTAGGCGGTCCCCGCTCCCAGGACGGACCCCCCCCCCGCTCCCGGCACGGTTCCCCCCCTCCCCGCGTCCCCCCCCCCCGCGTCCCCGGGCTCCCAGCCCGGCCCCAGCCCCACCCCCCCCAGTCCTCCGGCTCGGACCCCCCCTGCGTCCTCCGGCTCGGACCCCCCCGCTCCCGGGACGGTTCCCCCCCCGCGTCCCGTCCCCTGGCTCCCAGGCCGGCCCCGGCCCCGGCCCCCCCCGCCGCGTCCTCCGGCTCGGACCCCCCCTCCCTCCCTCCCTCGCGTACCCCCCCATCGGGACGGTTCTCCCCCCGCGTCCCCGGGCTCCCGGGCCGGCCCCCCCCTGCTCCCGGGCCGGCGTCCCCCCGCTCCCGGGCCCGCAGCACCCCCGCTCCCTGTTCCTTTGCGAGGAGACGGGCCCCGGCCCTCCTCCCCAGCCGAGGCACTGCCGGCAGATGTCCTCCCCCCGTCCTGTTCCCGACAGCGGCGGCCGCCCCTGGCTGCGCTTGGTCGCCTCTCGATGCAGGTGCCAGGAGCATCCGGGTGGGGAAAGCAGCGTCTCCAGGAGCTCCTGCTGCAGGGGGGGCTCCCGCTGGGGCGAGTGGTCGGGGAACTGCTGCCCCTTCTCTTTCTCTCCCGGAGGCCGCGGTTGTCCGCTCCTCCCCGGGGTTGTCGTGGGCTGCCTTTGCCACAGACTTGCCTGGGCTGTCTCCGTTCAGCCCCGTTCTCCCTCCTGGTGTGGGCAACCTGGGACTGGTGGACGTTTACTGGCTTTGAACAGGAGCTGCTGTGGGTGAAGCTTAAGATGCTTGAAAAACGTGAAACAGCCAGAGAACAACATCAAAGTGATTGAGCCAGAAGGTGCTTCCTGCGGCAGGGAAGAGACAGCCAAGCATTTCTGGGTGAGGAAGGGTCCCCTCTGAGTTGTCCTCAGCAGACCAGATTCCTGATATGTACCGCAGGGTCCGTACGCGTATCCAAAATCACGGTATGGCCATGGGGAAGGGTTGTGTGCGTGCAAGGCTGCACATCTGGGAAGCTTCATATCGCAAGAGCTGTAAGACACCGCTGTGTTCTCTTAGGTGGAGGATGGTCAAGTGACCAGCGCTGCAGAAGAGGAAGGGACAGAGAAAGAGAGAGGCACCTGAACTGGAAAATTCTGTGGGCAGCGCTGAAAGCAGGAGCTGCGGTGAGTCCCAGGCTTTGGGGCCGTGTCCCACTCGTCAGGAGCCTCCGTTGGCTGCAGTCTTCACAGACCTTCACGAAAGAAGGACGCTTTAGATTGCCACCTAGCTTTACGCCAGAAGTTTTTTTCCTGTCTTGGCAGAATTCCAGCTGCCAGCGTTTCTCCGTGGTCGCCCTTCCTTCTGCCGTGATGGTACAGGACAGACGGAAAGAATCCGGAGTGCTCTGCGAGTACGAGGTGCGTCTGCGATGCGCGTCTGCTTTTTTCCTGAGGTACTTGTAGTGTGGACTCTGAAGTTAACGGGAAGGATGTGCCAGCGCTCCTCCTATAGTTTTTCTGTGAAATATTTTAACAAAATCCTTATCGCTTCCCGCTGTCAGGAAAGAGGGGAGGGTAAGTGACTTCAGATTTGTAAATTCTCAGCGGCACGGACTAAGGTGAGATAAATCTCAAGGTCCATACAGAAACATTTATTAGCTTACCAAAATGGTTAGTATAGATCTTAACAAGCCCACGATAATTGGTTAGGTATATAAAAAATTATGGCAGGTGTTGGGGTGTACATTGTGTTAGTTAACACCAGGTGTAGGACAACTTATGGCAAGCGGTGCTTAAGGTCGTACTTAAGGTCATCTTAAGGTCATCACTTCACAGCTCTAACTGTTACTTAACAATTCCAAGAGAAAAGAGAAACTGAGGGACAGAGAGAGGAAAAGACAGAGAAAAAGACAGAGATAAAGAGATCGCGGGTCCTGGTTCCAGCGTCTTTTTCAGGGATTCTTCCCAGGCATAATCTTCTTCTTTCTTGGGAAGAATCTTCCCAGGCACTATCTATTTCTTTTGTTTCTTTTTTGTTCCCTCGGGGCACTTATTTTCCCCTTTTACGTTTGCTGAATCAGCACGGTCCGCCCTCCTTGCTGAGGACGGGCTCAGCTCAGGTTTCTCCCTTCTCCCCGGTGACGTGTGCCATGATTTGGGTGGAGAGACGAGTGCCATGGTCACACATGTTTAGCGTGATCTCTGTAATCTTCATTAGCACATGCAGGGCGTGCGCTTTCACGTGCGTTTCGCGGATAATGAAGCAAAGGTCACTCATGGGACACAACGGCCTCGAGAACTGAGAACGAGCGAGCTCAGGGCACGAGTGGCAGAACCGACCTGTCTTCACAAGACAGTTCTCCCACACTTTCAGCCGCCAGAAGTGTGAGCCTCATCAGCTGTTTGAAGGCCAGGCCTGCGTTATTTATTTCCTTGCGAGTGTTTGAGGCGTTCCACTGAAGGCTTGGAGGGGCTCCTGTCCCTCGGCAGGGAATTTACAGTCCGTCCCTCACAATCCTAAAAACAAAATAAAGTCTGTCCTGGAGCACGTTACGCCTCTGCAAAGCTTACTTCCCTCCATTTATTTTTCTCTTCCTGAAAGCATATTCTTCTCTTTCTGGGTGCTCACTGTCAAACGATACTGTGAAAATAATTCTGTACTAGAAGAGGGAAGGAACTGTTTGTAAGAGTTCACATGTCCAGAAGAAGCAGGCTTTGCTTTCACGATAAAAACTTTATGCTTTCTCAGTCAATAAGTCTTTAAAATATTTCACAGCGGTACTCGAAAACCTCACTGAGATACTGGCATCTGTCCTAAAGGCGATTGAGGTCAAAGAGGAGACATGGACAAAACGGGACAAACGGGCATCGCCTCTCTGTGTTCTCCAGGCTTTGCCGTGAAGCAGCAGCAGCGTTTAACTCGTGACGGCGAATCCTGTGGTTTTGGTTGTGGTTTTGGTGAGTTACGGCTTCAACAATGTCCTTTTTCTGTAACCTCGGGAGGAAGTTCATTTCCTTCCGCAGGCCCAAGTGCCGCGCGTCTCCCCCCAGTTGCTGGCATCGCCGGCCTTTGGGTTCTCGGTTGGAACAGTCGAGATACCATAAAAACGCGTTCCTCTGCGCCTTCAGCACAGCCAAAAGCATTCGCGAATCTGCCGGTCCTTTTTGGTAGCCCTACGGATCGCGGCGCCGGCGATTTGATTCCCCGCCCCCAAAAGTAAAACCATTTGGAGGAGTTTTTTCTCTCACTGATTTTTCTATGTTAAATGAAGCTAAAAAAAAAAAAGTGAGAGTTGTATAATCGACAAACTGACTTGCGTAGTTTAAACTGCAGCCGCCTAAACGGCTGTAGTGTACAATTTATGAGGTGTACCTGGGCAGTTAGGTATTTGTTCGAAATGTTTAAAAGGAGAGACAACTGAATGTTACGCGGTTTTCCCCCCCGTTTTTTTGGCAGAGTGCTCTGAAGTACTTCTGTCTGGCTTTCAGTGCCGCCTTTTCCCGGCAGCCAGTAGTGTCTCTCTCGGGCAGCGCCGCTGCCCCGATGTCCCTCCTCCTCCTCGTGTAGCACACAAAAAACCCCCCGTGGTCAAATCATAGCTGTGTATTTTGGAGACGGATAGTTTAATAGTATCCGTTCACAGCTGTGCAAGTTAAATTAGCGCCGAAGGAAAGCCAAGTACTTTCACAGGGTAAGTATTTTCACTGGGTGGATGTAAACTTCATGCACACCTTCTCAGTGAAAGGGAAAGGGCCAGGTGTTTCCCAGCACCAGCCGGAGGGTTCGCCCTTATGCTAAGAACGTGTTCAAAATGGCACTGATTAGTCTTAATCCTGACTTTTAAGAGTTCAAATGGCGCTGGCTTTTGAAGGCTGTGCTGTATTTCGAGCTGAGCTGTTTCCCCAGCTCCTGTCCCGTCCCTCCGTCTGACGGAATTCCTCTGCTCTCTTCTGTGCTGTTTTTTTGGGATGCTGAGCTATAATTGGGGATTTTTGTTTTCCAGGTGCCTCGTCGTAGGCGTCTCGTGCTGCTCGAGAGATGCCCCAGCCCAGGTTTGCAGCCGGTGGCGGAGCCCCCCTGAGGAGAAGGGGCCAGCCCTGGGTCTGGGCGTTTTAAGCCTTTTTTTGGGGTGAATAGAAGGGTGTCTGTGTGTGTGTGTCTTGGGGGGTGATGGTGTCATTTGGGGCACCCCGATGTCACTGGGGCAGCGATGATGCAGCAGAGGAGCAGGTGAGTGGGAGATGGGGGGGGGGGTTACGTGGAGTTGCCCCCCCAAAAGAAGTGGGTCGCGGCCCCAGAATGTCTGAAAATTCTTGGGATGCATTAAAAAATGTGAAAACCTGTAACTATGGGCAGGATGCATTGAAATAGGGAATGAGAAACATACATATATATAAATTATGTATGTAAAAGTTCAAAATAAAAACCTCTGTCTCTAAGGATTCTGTGATTCTGTGTTATATGAAAGATCCTAGAATATAAAGATACTTAGATGCGTTTATAAAAAGATATTAGTGTCAAACTAGGTGTGTAGGCAGACAGCCTAAATAGATATTCGGTATCAAAAGCGTTAACGTAGGAAATGGGCAACGTAAATTCCCTAAACGTACAGATGTGTGTCAATACCGGAGCGGGTGCTGCCGCCTGGCGGCTGAAGGCGCGTCCTGCAGGTGGGGGGCGGCGCATGCGCAGTGCCCGCGCCTCCCGGCCCCCCTCGGCCCCCGCCGCCGGCGCCGCGTGGGTTCCGCAGCTCGTGCGCAGGCGCGGCTTCGCGGAGGCCCGTCCGGCCGCAGTCTCAAGAGAGCGGCGGCCGGAGGGCGAACCAGGACCGCCGGGACTCTGGCGAGCTCCGCGCCACCTGGAGCGGCATCGGTGCCGCCCGCCCGGCCTCCAGAGCGGCCATCGGCCCCTCCGCATCAGCTCTTACACGTTACCACGGCCCCGTCAGTGCCCGGCAGTTTTCCGGGTTTCCATCTACGTGACCTCGCGGTCCTCCAGGACCCCGGAAGTGCCCCCTCGGTCCTCCGACGCGCGTCTCCGTGGCACTTCGGTCCTCCAGGACCCCGGAAGTGCCCCCTCAGTCCTCCGACGCGCGTCTCCGTGGCACTTCGGTCCTCCACGACCCCGGAAGTGCCCCCTCAGTCCTCCGACGCGCGTCTCCGTGGCACTTCGGTCCTCCACGACCCCGGAAGTGCCCCCTCAGTCCTCTGACGCGCGTCTCCGTGGCACTTCGGTCCTCCACGACCCCGGAAGTGCCCCCTCAGTCCTCCGACGCGCGTCTCTATGGCACTTTAGTCCTCCAGGAGCCCGTCCGTAAATGCTCATAAGTCTTCTGGAAATCATATGCTTCCAACACTCTTCCAAAACGATAAAACACGATTATCAGTTAACCACAAAAATATCTGAAGATCGCAAAAATAATGCAACCCCTGCAGAGCTCTCTTCTCCACAGCAACAACTGGACAGAAATCACACAAAAGCGGTAAGAGAATCACCAGAGGTTAGTCCCAAATGGAAATAAAAAGGGGAGGCGCTTCGCCTGCTGGGAACTTAAGGCAGGAGAAGCAAAGCTGCTGCTCCCGCTGCCACCCGCCTTCACGTCTTCTGGGGGTTGGCCCTGCCCCTTTCCCAGGGGATTGTGGGAAGGGCGGTGGGCGGGGCCCGGGGTACACGAGCCCCAGCCCGGGCTCAGGAGCTCATTCTGCTGCTGGGCCCCGTGGGGTGGGTGCTCTGCTGGTCCCTCGCTTTGCTGCAGCTTTGGGACAGGCTCAGCTGTTTGGGCAGGCGTGTTTCGGCATTTAGGGAGGCAGAGGTGAGAAGGCTGAGCTGAGACCTTCGGGAGCAGTAAACATCCAGCTGCCTGTATGGTAGAAAGTTGACTGGTATGCTCCTTTTTTTTTCGGGTCATAACTTTGTGATGAGTGTTTAAGGGGTGCCCAGATGGTTTAATAGTATGCTTTTCTTTGTTCTAGGAGCACTGCGTTTTCCTAGAATTTCTGACTTTATTGAAGATAGAACTGTGGGTTTTTCACCAGTTTTGCAGTATGCTGTGTAAATTGCTGATATTGTTTCTCTTAATTGGGTTGATGATGAGATTATCTTATGGGGGTTAGGGTGAGCGTTTTGTATGCATCTGCATATATGGCACCAGCATTTCTCAAGAAAGCAGCAGGGACATAAGGCATAGCGTCGTTCAGGGTATGGCATGGCTCATCACCTTTCCCCGTTGCCCATGGAGTGCCACGGTGTCCCTAGAGTTTTTGCAGCGGGCAGCAGGCCCCTCATAGATTGTGTCAGGACATTATTTGTTTTGTGGGTCTGATGCAGAGCCCAGAGTCTGTGGGAAGACAGAAGATAGGAGGTGCCTGCCAAACGCAGGGCACAGCTCAGAAGAGCTGCTCCTGAGAAGCAGCCGGCGTAGGGGGTTCAGGGTTGCAAATACAGGATGGGAGCTGTCAGGAAGAAGTGAGGCTCCTTCCCTGACGGTTGAGGAGAAGAGAAGGGGTTTCTAAAGTTTTGGCGCTGGGGGCTGGCTAGGAAAAGGAGGTGGGTTCATCAGTCTCTGTCATATCGGTTTTGCATTTGGATTTGGGTGTCGACAGGGTCTGGTCTGTTCTAGTCTCTTGCATTTGAGGTGAGCTGGACAGTGTGGAGGAGGAGCACGGGACTGATGATTTTGCAGAAATGCAATGGTAATTTTGTGTTTGTTGGTATCTTAGGTGCCATAAATAATTGTTGCTGCAGCCTCCGACTGGAATCGACGTGAAGCAGGTGAGTGGATTGCCATGGCACCTCTGAGGATGAGGGTGTTGTGGAAGAGGTTGGCATCTACTGTCATGGTGGTCACTGCTGGAGCTGTGATTTCTTTTTGTTTTGCTGATGAAGAGGAACATGGTGACTGCAGGAACACATCAGTTAGCTGTTTGTTGTGGTTTTTTTTGTCAAGGATGAATTCAGACCACTGGCCCTCTGAAAGCGAAGTAGAGGGACAGGTGCTGGAGGGGGGCCAAGGTTGACAGTTTCAGGGAGGAGTTTTAAAGTCAGGCTAGAGCAGAGGGCTATGCGGGAGCAGTGTCCTCTGAGTAGGTAAAGGGAGTGGGTTACTTTTCAGCACAAAGCTAGTGTGTGCTGGGCAGGGCAGTTCTGGCCTGTGTCTTTGGTTGTGTAGTTTGTGTGCTCTGTCTTCTGTGTCTTGGACTTTCCTTAAGTTTTGGTGTCCTTATTTCTCTTTGCACTCAAGGAGCACAGCATGTGCCTCGGGCACCACCTGTAGGGTCTCAAATGCCTGTGCTAATTGGCAGAGTGCCCAATGGGCACTTCTTTTCTTGCATAACAATTTTAAAGTGCAGATAGGACTTGCCTCTCAGGAGTTTCTGAATGGTCCTCTTCTGCAGCGTCGTTCCCGGCTGCCTGAGCAGCTCTCTTCTCTGAGCCCTAGCCGTTCTAGCCACCTGCTGTTACGCACTGGGATTTCTTCCCTGCATCCTTACGTTCTCGGGTCTTGAAGCCATGCTTCCTGCACATACGTCATCTCCGTTTTGACAGGAACTTCTTGGAATGGTCCGTTACATTTGACTCTTTTATGGCTTGGCTGTAGAGCCTGGTCGTGTCAGCGCTGCAGCCCTGTCGCTCTTCTTGCCCGACAGCGTCTCTTGTCTGAAAGTCGCTCTTCTTGCCCGACAGCGTCTCTTGTCTGAAAGTCGCTCTTCTTGTGGAGAGTTTTCTCTCATCTTGGAGTCACGTTGTCTCTAGTGCTGTGTGGTGTTGGGCTGCACGTGGGTGTGTTTGGCTTGGAGCTGCGCTGCCTGGGGCTGTAGAGTCAGGGGTAGGGGGAACAGCAGTAAGAGTATATGGTTAATACATTGATCTAATGAGACTGTTGAGGCCAAGGTGGTACAGTCAACTCCCATCAAGTTAGCCATCAGCAGGTGGTGTGGGCAGCTCTTTAATTAAGGGTTTTTTTGGGATGAGCAGAGCTATGTGGGAGGGGCTGTTCAGCAGTAGTGAAGCAGACTGCATCTCAAAGATGTTAAAGCTGCTTTGTGTGGGGTGTGATGTTTGTGTAGTTTGTTTTTTTTTTTTAATGTCAGGCTGTAATTGTACTCCAGATGGTATTTCTAAGTCAAAAGAAGACCTTTTCCGGGGGGGTGTGGGTTGTCACACTGGGTCCCCCCCAAAAGAGGCAGTTCACAACCTAAAAATGCCTGAAAATTCATGGGGGGAATGTGTGTTTAAAAATGGAATAAAACCTGTCTATATGGGCATGAGGCATTGAAATAAAGAAGAATTTCTCATTTTTATACCTATTGTAAAATATGAGTTTATGTATATAAATTTGTTTTTGTTCTAGCTACTTAGATGTTAATTAGGGTGCTTTATGCAGGTTCAGGAAATACATGACTTGTAATTCCATGCTTTTTTGTTGCTTTCTGTATTTTGGGACTCAAGTAGTGCTGTTGAGTAACAAGTCAAAATGAGATTATCAATATGACTTTAAATTGCTAGCAATTTACAATAAATAACTTATTTCACAGAGGAAAATGTTTTTGAGAAAGTTTTCTCATAGAATCTGATTCTGTTTTGTTATTCACTCCCATCCAAAAAGGGGTTCTGGCAGAAGTTCGTTAGTACACACGGTCTTGCTAGAAATAAGGAATGACCCCATAGTAATAGATTGTGTTTGGGTTTGTATTTTTTTTTTTGAAGGACACTCAAGTACATAAATTTTAATAATACTGTTATCATTGCATTGAATAAGCTACTTTTCTATAGAGATAAGTCTGATGTTTATTTTTTTTCTATTTACATTCCATAAAAAAATAACTTAATTGCTCACCTGGACATGTCATTGATGCAATAGGTGTAGCTGCAAGGGAGGAGCAGATAATGCTTTTTCTATCAAGGGTCACTCTTCACTACTTTGTAAATAGTAAACTTAAAGCGAATAACAACACCTGCTGCACCTTCAGGTGCTTTTATGCTTCTGGGGGTTGGCCCCACCCTTTACCCAGGGGATTGTGGGAAAGGTGGTGGGTGGGGCCTGAGGGCCTCAGGTGGGGCCCGGGGTATATGAGCCACAGCTTCAGGGCAGGACCTTGTTCTGCTGCTGGTCTTTTCCAGGGTCAGAGCTCTGGAGCTTCTTAAGTGTTGTTTTGGAGCTTGTGCAGCTGTTTGGGAAGGCTTGTTTTAGCGTTTAAACTAGCATAGGTAAGACATCAGAGGTAAGACTTCTCAATGTAAGGGTGGTTGCCATAGAAAGTGGAGTTGTATGTTATCTTTTTTTTTTTCCCCCCATATCTTTAGTTTTGTAGGGAGCATTTGGTTTGTTTAAATGGCTTAATAGTATGTATCTTTTTTTTTTTGCTTATGGCAGGTGGTGTGTTTTACTATAATTTCTGACTTCATTGAAGATAAAATCTTGTGTTTTTTTCCAATTTTGATGTACACTATGTTAGTTGGTGTTTTTATTAGTCTTAATTGTGTGTGTTATGAGATACTGGAGTAGGATTTAGGGTGAGTGTTTTGTACGTATCTATATATTGAGTTTGTTTGTTTTGAGGAAGCAGCAGGGATGGCTCATCATTTTGCCCCAGAGCATGCAGGGTATCACGGTGGCCCTAAAGCTCTTGCGGGAGGCTACCAGTAGGTTCTGTAACTGTTTTCCCGGCTTTCCAGGTCTGTAGCAGAGCCCGGAGTCTCTATGAAGGCGGAAGACAGGAGGCGCCTGCCAAACACAGGGCAGGGCTCAGAACAGCAGGTCCTGAGGAGCAGTTGGAAAATAAGGGGCAGGAGTTGTGGGGAAGCAGTGGGCCTCCTTCCCTGATGGTTCAGGAGGGGGATGGCTAGGAAAGGGAGGCGGGTTCATGTGTCTTTCTCAAACCAGTTTTGTAATTGGGTTTGGTTGTTGATGGTATCTAGTCTGCTCTAGGCTCTCGCATTTGAGGCAAGACAGATAGTATTGAGGAGGAGCACAGGACTGGTGGTTTGGCAGAAGCGCAGTGCAAATGCTGTGTTTCTTGGTATCTTAGGTGCCGTGAATAACTGTCGCTACAGCATCCAACTCTAGAATCTGTGTGGAGCAGGCAATCAGACTGCATCAGCATTCAGGAGGCTTGAGGGGTTTTGTGGAGGAGGTCGTCATCTCCTCTCAGGATGCTTATTGCTGGTGTTGTGGCTGCTTTTGTGATGACTTTCTCTTTTCCTTTTCCTTTTGCAGAGGAAGAGTAAGCCGGTGACTGCAGGAACGTATCGGATGGTTGTGTTTTGTGGACTACGTCGAGGATGGAATCAGATGCTAGCCCTCCAAAAGCTAAGTTGAGAGACCAGCACTGGAGAGGGGTGGAGGCTGACAATTGTGTAATGGGGTCTTTGACGTTAGTGTAGGGGGGAGGGCTGTTCTGGGGCACAGTCTCCTTTGGGCAGGTAAACAATGTAGCTTACTGTCCAGTGTGATGTTAGCGCATCCTAGGCAGGGCAGTTGCAGCCTGTGTGTGTTGTCGTGTCGTTCGTGTGGTCTGTGTTTTGCATCCTAGACCCTTTTTTTGGGTCTTGAGATCATCTTTAAGCTCCAGGAGCACGGAATGTGCATTGGGTGCCATCCTTACGGTGTCAAACACCTGCACCCGTGGGCGTAGCACCAACCGTCTGCCTCTCTTCTTGCATTAGCATCTTAAAGCGTGCATCGGTCTTGCATCTTGGAACTTTCTGGATGGCCCGCGTCAGCGACTGGGGCTTCTTCCCTGTGTCGTTAAGTTCTTAGGTCTTGAAGCTAGGCTTCCTGTGTGTCCATCCTGTCAGGCTCAACAGTCCCTTCTCAGGAACTGTGAAGTTCTACACTTTGTTTCAGGGGGTTCTGTGGAGCCTCTTCACATCGTCACCATCACGGTCCTGCAGGCTGTCTTGCCCGACGATGACTTTGGTCCCGGTGTCATCCTTCTTGCTGAGAGTTTTCTCTCATCCTTGAGGCGCGTCGTTTGTTGTGTTCTGTGTAGCGTCAGTCTGTGTGTGTTTGGCTTGGGGCTGCCCTGCCTGGGTGTGTAGCGTCCAGGGTAGGCAGAATCACGACAGCAGTCTGTACTGAATATGAGGATCTGTCTAGACCCAGGCAAAGGTTGCTCAGTCGTCTCGAATTGATTAGCTTTCGAGAGGCTGTGTGGATGGGTGTTTCATTAGTGGGCGCTGGCATAAGCGGAGACAAGTTGGAGAGGGTGTTCATGGCTAGTGGAGGGGACAGTATCTCAAAGATGGTAAACCTGCATTGTGTGGGGTGTAATGTTTGCAGGCGTCTCTTCTTTGGATGACAGGCTGTAGTTGGACTTATGTGAACAGGGTTCCTAAGTAGAAACAAGACCTTTGGAATTAAGCTACTGCTCTGCATTAGGGTAATGTTTGATGTTGGTGTGTTGCTTTTTTTTCAGATGCAGAGAGATGAGGTGGCCAGGGATACACAGGGGAGCTGATGGGGGTGCAGGACAAAGGTGGCTGAGCCCGAGGTCTTAAAGGGAAGATGTGACCGGCGGCTCCATGAATACATTTGGCCACTTCTTCTTTTTTTCATGTGAATGTGAGGTTACGTAGCCATGTGTGGAAGTGCTGGTCTGAGGTACAACAGAACTGGTGTTGTTTGCAGTCACTTTACTTTTCAGGTAAGTCTCTTCCAATGAAGTGAACTCTCTGAAAATAATGACGTATTTTTCAGGTAGTATCTGCCTTCAGAGCACCAAGAACTTATATTTACACTTAATGCGAAGGGATGCCGTGCGGAGAGGCTCTTGCTTATACTTATTCCTACAACAGCACAGCCCAGCTAACTTTTATATATGCCCTGTTGGAGGGTTGGAAGCAGAAAAGCGTAGAGGGGTTGTACCCATAGTGAAGAGTAGACGGGACCGGTGACCCGAATCTGACTGATAGGGTATTCCATCCCATCCTCATCACGCTCAGTATAAAAGCGGAGGGATCAAAGGGGTCGGTACCTGTTGTCTGGCCTCTGAAGACTCCTCTGTCTGTTCATTGTCCTTTGACCTCGATCCGTGCATTTATGCAACCAGGTCCAGAGTCTGGTTCCGGACTGTCACGGAGTCTGGTTCCGGACTTTGCCAGTGAAGCAGCGGTCATCCTGGGAGCTCTGTATCGGGTTGTGTATGTCCTGTATATATTTAATTGTTTTCTTGTTACTGTTGTCTTTTCTTGGTATTATTTTGCTGTTAAGATTTCATTACAGTTCAGTTTATCTTTCAGTCCCTAAGTCTCTCTCTCTTGTTCTTTTCTGCCTCAGGAGAGAAGTTAAAAGGGAGCATGTGTCACTTGTTTTACTGCATGGCCTAAGGCACAACAGCAATGATGACAGACAGGGCACCGGAGCAGACTCGGCCGAGGAGAGCGGCGGCCCCAAGCCTTGGTTCTTTCTCAGCCACTGCATTACAGGCGGCACACAAGCCTCTGTTTGCACTCTGTCTGTCGGTCCGATCCAGAACACAGTTCTGGCAGAAGTCGGATAATATGCGTCGTCTTGCTAGAAATGCTGTATGACTCGTTGTGGGGTTTCTTTTACAAGGAAACTAAAGCACATTGAGTCTTGATAAAAATATTGTTATTGTGCTTCATGATCTTCTGGCCTATTTAGGTTAGGATGATGTCTTTCTCTTTATGTCTACGCCCTGCAGAAGTTTAATTAAGTTTACTTACCTACCGGGCCCTGTTGCTGACACAGTTGATGTAGTTGTAATAAAAGAGCACATATTGTCCGTTCCTCTAAGGGTCGCTTTCTCCGTTTTGGTGTTTTGCATGCTGTACTTCTCAGGCCTGTGAGGAAAGGAGCAGCTTTTCCTCTGGCAGGCTCTATGCCTTGTGGAGGTCAGCCAGGCCCTTTCCCAGGGGATGGTGGGAAGGGCGTTGGGCGGGGCCCGGGGTATATAACCCACAGCCTCTGCTGGGGCAGCTCGTTCTGCTGCCAGGTGTCTCCAGGGTCAGAGCTCTGCCTGTCCTTCAGTCGATTGCAGCTTTGGAGGCGGCTCAGCTCCTTGGGTGGAGATGTTATCCCATTTAGAGAATAGCAGGTAAGAAGCTGGAGGTGGCAAGACCTTCAGGACCAGGTGAGGTTTGGCAGCGTGTATAGTAGAGAGCGGCCTCATGTGCCGGTTCTCTTCCTTGTGGTTTTTCAGGTGAGTCGCGTGGTAATGAGTCTTAGGGGGCGGTGAGATAGTTTAAGGGTATGGTTTTCTCTCTTCCAGGCATGGCGCATTTTCCTGGAATCCCTGACTGTATTGAAGACGGAACTTTCTTGTTTGTGTTTTTTTTTTTTTCCCCACTAGCTTTGCTGTATCCCAGATAAGATGCCAATAGAATTTGTCTCAATCGGGCAGATGATGAGATTACTTTGCAGGGACTGGGTGAGCACCTTGTCTGCAGCTGTAGATGGAGTTTCCACATTTCTCAGGAAAGCAGCAGGGCCATAAAGCATAACGTATTTCAGGATGTGGGGTGCCTTGTCACCTTCCCCCACCGTGCTCAGGGTTTTGCCGTGTCCCTGGAGCCTTTGCGGCTTGTGGCAGGCCCCTGGTATAGGTCAGATCAGGGCTTCACTGACTCTGTGGGTCTGCAGCAGAGCCCAGAGTCCGTGGGAAGACAGAAGATAGGAGGTGGTGGTGGGACGCAGGGAGAGGCTGGGAAGAGTGGCTCTCAAGAAGTGTCCAACGCCGGGTGTTCGGGCTGGCAAATAAAGGGTGGGATCTATGGGGAAGAAGTGGGGCTCCTTCCCTGGCAGCTCAGGGAGAAGAGAAGGGGTTTCTAAAGTTTTGGCACTGGGGGAGGGCTAGAAAAGGTAGCCGGGTTCATGAGTCCTTCTTGGACAGGTTTTGCAGATGGGTTCGGGTGTCGTCGGAGCCTGGTGTGCTCTAGGCTCTCGCATTTGAGGCGAGCCAGATAGTATCGAGGAGGAGCACGGGACTGGTGGTTTGGCAGTAGCACAGTGGTAATGCTGTGTTTCTTGGTATCTTAGGTGCCGTGAATAACTGTTGCCGCAGCGTCAGACTCTGGAATTGGCGCTGAGCGGGCGAGCAGAATGCCTCGGTGTTCATGAGGCTGAGGGTGTTGTGGAAGAGGTCGGCATCTCCTCTCAGGATGCTTATTGCTGGTGCTGTGGCTGCTTTTGGGATAACTTTTTTTTTTCTTTTCCTTTTGCAGAGGAAGAGGAGGAAGCTGGTGACCACAGGAACGTACTGGATGGCTGTTTTCTGTGGACTGCCTCAAGGATGGATTCGGACCCCTGGCCCTCCAAAAGCTAAGTTGAGAGACTGGCGCTCGAGAGGGGACGAGGTTGAGAATTGCAAAAAGGTGTCTTTGAAGTTGGCGTAGGGGAGAGGTTTGTCCTGGAGGGCAGTCTCCTTTAGGCACGTAAGGGATGCGGCTTACTGTTCGGCATTCCCGGGCAGGGTGGTTCCAGCCTGTGTGTGTTGTTGTCTTTCGTGTGGTCCGTGTTCTGTGTCTTAGACCTTTCTTGGGTCTCGAGGTCGTCTTTAAGCTCCAGGAGCACGGCATGGCGCCTCAGGCGCCATCCCTAGGGTCTCGAACGCCTGCACCCATGGGCATAGCACCATTCGGCTGCTGGTCGTCTTGCGTTAGAAGCTTAAAGCTTGCATTGGTCTTGCGTCTTGGAAGTTTCCGGATGGCCCGCGTCTACAACTGGGACTTCTTCCCTATGTCATTATGTTCTTAGGTCTTGAAGCCAGGCTTCCCCCGCATACATCTTATCAGTCTTGACAGTCCCTTCTTATCACAGATGATGATGTCCTACACTCTGTTTCAGGGGCTTCCATAGAGCCTCTTCACATCACCACCACGGTCTCCAGGTCGTCTTGCCCGACGGTGACTTCCGTCTGGGTGTCATCCTTCTTGCTGAGAGTTTTCTCTCATCCTTGAGATGCGTTGTTTTTAGCGTTTTGTGTAGTGTTGGTCTGTGCTTGTGTGTGTGTCTGGCTCGGAGCCCCCCTGCCCGGGTGTGTAGAGTCCAGGGCAGGCAGAATAGTGACGAGAGTCTACAGTTAATATGTGGATCTGTGGCGACCGAGGCAAAGGTTGGGTAGTCATCTGGAATTAATTTGCTCTCAGTAGGTTGGGTGCGTGGGTGTTTTATTAGTGGGTGTTGGCATAAGCAGAGCCAAGTCGGAGAGGCTGTTCACAGTCAGTGAAGGACACAGTATCTCAAAGATGTTCAGGCTGCTTTGTGTGGGGTGTAATGTTTGTGGGCTTTTTCTGTGTTTTTTTTTTTTTTGATGGCAGGCTGTAGTTGGATCTAATTGAACAGTGTTCCGAAGTAGAAACAAGACCTTTGGAATTAAGCTATCGCTCTGCATCGGCGTAATGTTGGATTTTTTTTTTTTTTCTCTTTTTAGATGCCGAGAGATGAGATGTGCAGGGTGACGTAGGGGAGCCGAGAGGAGCGCTGTACGGAGGTGGCTCGGCATGTGGCATTAGAGGGAAGATGTGACTGGCGCCTCTATGAATACAATTGGGTACTTTTTTTTTCATGTGAATGAAGACAGAAGATAGGAGTTGATGGTGTGGCGGTTTGGCAGAAGCGCAGTGGTAATGTTGTGTTTCTTGGTCTCTTAGGTGCTGTGAATAACTATCATTGCAGCCTCGGACTCCGGAATCGGCGCAGAGCGGGCAAGCAGAACGCCACGGCATTCGGGAGGCTGAGCGTGTCGTCGAAGAGGTTGGCATCTCCTCTCAGGATGCTTATTGCTGGTGCTGTGGCGGCCTCTGGGATTATGTTTTATTTTCCTTTTGCAGAGGAAGAGGAGGAACCTGGTGACTGCGGAAATGTATCGGATGGCTGTTTTTTGCGGACCGCATCGAAGAAGGATTCAGATGGCTGGCCCTCCAAAAGCTAAGTTGACAGTCAGGCGCCGGAGAGGGGCCGAGGTGGACAATTGCAAAATGGGGTCTTTGACGTTAGCGTAGTGGCGAGGGCTGTCCCGGGGCACAGTCATATTTAGGAAGGTAAAGGATGTTGCTTACTGCTCAGTGTGACGCTAGCGTGTCCCGGGCAGGGCAGTTCCAGCCCGTGCGTGTTGTCATGTCGTTCATGTGGTCTGTGTTGTGTATCTTCGCCCCTTCTTGGGTCTCGAGGTCATCTTTGAGCTCCAGGAGCACGACGTGGGGCCCTGGGCGTCATCCTTAGGGTCTCGAATGCTTGGGCCTGTGGGCGTAGCACCATTCATCTGATGCTCTTCTTGCGTTAGCATCTTAAAGCGTGCATCAATCTTGCCTCTCGGAAGTTTCTGGACGGCCCACTTCCACGTCTGGGAGTTCTTCCCTGCGTCGTTACGTTCTTAGGTCTTGAAGCCAGACTTCCTGCACGTCCATCTTAGCGGGCTCAACAGTCCATTCTTATTACGTACCATCACGTTCTACAGTTTGCTTCAGGGGGTTCCGTAGAGCGTCTTCATGTTGACATCATCACGATCCCACAGATTTTCTTGCACGACGGTGACTTTGGTCCCCGTGTCATCTTTCTTGCTGAGAGTTTTCTCTCATCTTTGAGGCGTGTCGTTCGTAGCGTTCCGTGTAGTGTCTGTCCGTAACCGTGAGTGTTTGGCTCGGGGCTGCCCTGCCTGGGCACGTAGTGTCCAGGGTGGGCGGAATCCTGTGGAGAGTCTATATGTAGTACATGAATCCCAGTAGATCGGGGCAAAGGTGTTAGAGTTGTCTCAGGGTAGCCATTGGGAGGCTGTGTAGACACCTCTTCTGTTTTGTTTGGGAAGAGCAGAGGCATGTTGGAAAGGCAATACAGCAGCAGTGAAGAAGAGTTCATGTGGAAGAGGGTACAGCTGGTTTTGGTGCGGATTTTTTTTTTTGTAATTTTCTTTGTGTACGGTTGTATTTGGACCTTAGATGGTATTTGTAAAAAGGTGCAAGGCTTTTTGTTGTTATGACTCTATTGCTCTGCCTCAGGGTGATTTCTCTGATGTCGTTCTTGCAGATGCAACAGGACAAGCTTGGCGGGGCAGCGTAGGAGAGGAGAGCAATGTAAGAAGGTGAGTCAGCACGTGGTATTAGAGAGAAGATGTGGCTCTGAGTACTGTATGTATTGGTTCTTTCCAATTTGAAGTTTTGAAGCAATGAATGACATGGGATGTGGGGATGGGGATGAGTCAGTCACTTCAGCCCACCCGCCGCTGCTGACCTTATCACATCTGCCTCAGAGGGAGCAACTTTCAAGTTTTAAAGCAACCCATGTCTGTTGGGTTTTATGGGTGGTTTGCGAGCCTTCAGGTTGCACGCCTCGGGGGAGGATGGGCGGGCAAGGTGAGGGAGTGGGAGATGGGGAATTTGGTAGGGTTTTGGGCAGTATCTCGGCGTGTGTTTCTTCGGTTGGTGTGACATGCAGGGTCAGAGGGGCGATGCTGCGCACCCACTGAGGAGTCCCAGCAAGTGAGGCGGTTGTGGACACGTTGGCGTCTAATAGCCCAGTGCTACATTGCGGCTCAGGGGAGTGTTTGTCTTTGGTTTTGCAGGCGCCGCAGGCATCCGGAGCCGGACGAGCGTTGGAGGTGAGCTGGGTAGCAGAGAGGTAGCGCATGGGGGTGGTGGTTTCCCGTAAGCTCAACAGTAATATTGTGTGTCTTGGGTGTTTTAGGTGCCAGAACCAGAGTGTGCCACAAAGTCCAAACCCAGAATCCATGCGGAGCAGGTGAGCAGAAGGGTACGGCGCGTGTGATGCGGGGTACAGTTGCAGTACAACTTAGTGTTGATGGACGTGATGGTGCCTGATGGCACCATTTTGTGCAAATCGGGATTACGTTGCTCAGTAACTTCCTTGACTGCCATTTGAGATGGTCTTGTGTCGTACGCTTAAGAATTTGGTTCCGTACTATGTTCTTGTATATTTGAAATAGTATTGCTCCGCCTCACTCAGTATCGGTTTCGCATCGTGTTGCCCCGTCACGCTCTTGATTGCTCTGTGTTCTATTCTGGCATCGTACCACACCGTGTTGCGTGGTTTTTTTTTTTTTTAATCGGTTGTTCTTTGACTGTGTAATGCCTTGTACCGCCCTCTATTGCGTTATGTCTCGTGTTATATTGCCCCGTCGTAGCCTTGACTGCCTTCTGATCTGTTCGGGCCTCGTACCACGCTGTATTGCGGGTTTTTTAATCGGTTGTTCTTCATCTGGCTTCCTAATGCCTTGTACCGCCCTGTATTGTGTAACATCTTGCATTATATTGCCCCGTCATAGTCTCGACTGCCTTCTGATCCACTCTGGCATCGCACCGCACTGTATTGTGTGGTTTTTAATCGGTTCTTCTTTATTTGACTGTGTAATGCCTTGTACTGCTGTGTATTGTGTTACTTCTCATGTTATAGTGTGCTGTCGTTGTCTTGACTGCCTTCTGATGTTTTCTGGTATTACAGTTGAACGTATGCTGGGTTTCTTAATCGGTTGTTCTTCGTTTGGCTGCATGTTGCCTTGTTACCACCTGGTATGGTGTTGTGTCTTGCATTGTATTGCCCTGTCACTGTCTCGACGGTCATTTTACACGTTCCGTCCTAGGACCGCGCTGTATTGTGAATTCTTTCATGGGTTGTTGTTTCCTTGACTGTGTCGCCTGGTAGGGCCCCGTATCGCGTTACGTCTTGCCTTGTATTGCTCTGTCATTGTGGTGACCGACATCTGATATATTCTACCGTTGTATGGCACCGTACCGTCAATTCTTTCATTGTCTGCTCTGCATTTGATTGTATGTTGCCTTGTACTGCCCTGTGTAAGGTTAGATCTTGCATGGTGTTGCCCTGTCGTTGTCTTGCCAGTTATTTTAGAGTCTCTGGCACAGTATTGTGCAATTTTTAACCGGTTGTTCTGTATTTGACCGCTGTTGCGATGTCACCCCCCTTTTTCCTCCAGGCTGCTGCTCGAGCTATAACGACCAGCAGGAGTCGCTACGAGTGGCACTTGAACTTTGTGGGGTGGCTGGCACCAGAGTCAAGACACTGTGAGTCAGTTAGCTTGCTATAGACCTAGCGGACAGACCAAGAGCCCTTTGAGCTTCCTTGCAAGGCAGCGGCCTGTTTGCCAGCGTTTCCCGGGGACACTCACTTAAGGTTCTGCTCCTCTAGGTTGAGAGAAGCCTTGCCGCAACAGATTCTGGGTAAGTGACTAACAGCATGCCAGACTTTGCCATCTTAGCTGAGCGATACGAAGGGTTTGATCACGCAGATATGATCCTTTAGAGGTGAACCGTTGCCCAAGTCCGGGGCGAGGATGGGATCCAGCCGCACCTAGACTCCTCTCGGAGAAGGAGTTTAGAAAGCAAGGGGGTCCTTTCCGAGCCTCGTGACTCAACAGGAGGGTCTCCCAGACAGCGTGTCAGACCCTGGCCCTGAGGCAGTAAATGACCCGGGGTGCGTGGCCATATGGAACCTGGTAAAGTGCCATCACGTGCGCTGCTACCTTTAGTGAATCACTGTTATGTTTGTTAATGTTTCTCTACCTCTCTCTTAGGAGTGAATTTTATCATTGCGCCCGCCACAACTGCATATGGCCTGTGTTACATCTTGCATTGCATTGCCCTGTCGTCTTGACGGTCACGTTAGAGAATCTGTCCTAGGTCTGGACTGTAGTTTGATGTCTCTCATGGGTTCTGATGTGGCTGTGTATTGCCTTGTCCGGCCCCGTGTGGTGTTACGTCTTCCATTGTATTGCTCTGTTGTTGTCTTGATTGTCATCTGATCTATTCTGCCGTTGTAGGCCACCATATTGTCACTTCCTTCATCAGCTGTTTTTTATGAGCCATGTAAAGGGTTGACGGCACAGACATAATCCTTTAGAGGTGAACCGTTGCCCAAGTCCGGGGCTAGGAATTGGATCCAGCCGCACCTAGACTCCTCTCCGAGAAGGAGTTTAGAAAGCAAGGGGGTCCTCTCCGAGCTAGGAATTGGATCCAGCCGCACCTAGACTCCTCTCCGAGAAGGAGTTTAGAAAGCAAGGGGGTCCTTTCCGAGCCTCGTGACTCAACGGGAGGGTCTCCCTGACAGCTCGTCTGACCCTGGCCCCTAGGCAGGAAATAATCCAGGGTCCGTGGCCACGGAACCTGATAAAGCGCCGTCATGCGCACTGCTGCCTTTGGAGAATCACTGTGTTGATGTTTCTGAATGTTTCTCTACTTTTCTCTTAGGAGTGAAGTGAATGGCTCCACCTGCCACAACTGCATATTGCCTTGTCCGGCCCCGTGTTGGGTTACGTCTTGCCTTGTATTGCCCTATCGTTGTCATGATTGCCACCTGACCCATGGTGTCATAGTAGTGCACTGCATTGTGAATTTTTTGACTGTCTGTTATTTATTTGACTGAGTATTGGCTGGCAGTGGCCTGTATTGTGTTATCTTGCACCGTATTGCCCTGTATTTGCCGTGACTGCCCTCTGAGACTTCCTGAGATCGTAGGGCGTTCTGTTGTGGGTTTTGTAATTGGCTGTTCTTTGTGTGACTGTGTATTGCTTTGTGCTGCCCTGTATTGTGTTACAGCTCGTGTTGCATTACTCTGTCATTGTTTTGACTGCGTTTTGGGACAGTGTCATAGTGCTGCACTGGATTATGGGTATTTTAACTGTTCTTGACTTGGCTGCGCGTTGCCTTTTACTGCTCTGTGTGATGTTAGGTCTTGCACTGTATTGGTCTGTCGTTGTCTTGGCTGTTACTTTGGACTGTCTGGGATTGTACTTATTTATTGTGAAAGTTCCATTGGTTGTTCCTTATTTGACTGCTGGGGTGGTGTGGGCGCCCCTTCGTTTTGGCGCCCCAATCATCCATGGAGTTGTTCTGAGTGGTACTTGAAGTTGGGGGATGGTTGGCAACACAGTGGGGACCTAGATATTTTGTTCCTGTGCTGATGTGACTATAAGTCAATTAGCTTACCCCATAAATAGTGGACAGCCCAAGAGCCTTTTGACTTCTGCATGGCAGGGGCCTCCGTGCCAGGATCTCCCCTTGAGCAGGGACGCTCAATTAAGGTTCTGCTCCTCGAGATAGAGATGCCTTGCCGCAACAGATTCTCAGTAAGTGACTAATAGCATACAAAACCTTGTAGCCTTAGCTCAGTGATATAAAGGGTCGATGGCGCAGATACAATCCTTTAGAGGTGAACCGTTGCCTAAGTCCGGGGCTAGGAATTGGATCCAGCCGCACCTAGACTCCTCTCCGAGAAGGAGTTTAGAAAGCAAGGGGGTCCTTTCCGAGCCTCGTGACTCAACGGGAGGGTCTCCCTGACAGCTTGTCTGACCCTGGCCCCTAGGCAGTAAATAATCCGGGGTGCGTGGCCATATGGAATCTGGTAAAGCGCCGTCACATGCGCTGCTGCCTTTGGAGAATCACTGTGTTGATGTTTCTGAATGTTTCACCGCTTCTCTCTTAGAAGCGAAGTTAGCCGCTCGGCCTGCCACAACTGCGTATTGCCTTGTCCGGCCCTGTATGGCATCACGTTTGGCATTGTATTGTCCTCTATTTGCCCGGACTGCCATCTGATCTGTTCCGGCATTGTACTGGTGTGTATTGTGGGTTTTTTAATCGGTTGTGCGTTATTTGAATGCGTATTGCCCTGTCTAGTGTTGTATCTTGCATTGTACTGCCCCGTCATTCCGTTCACTGTCACTTTAGATGTTCTGGGATTGCAGCGATCCGTATTGTGCAGGTTTTATTCGTTAGTCTGTGTTTGACCGTGTATTGCCTTGTTACCACCTTGTATTGTGTTGCGGCTTGCATTGTATCGCCATGTTATTGTTCTGAGTGCCATCTGATACATTTTGGTGTTGTACAGCCCTGCATTGTTACGTCTTCCATTGTATAGCTCTGTCACTGCCTCGACTGCTGTCTCACGCGTTTTGGCATTGCATCGCACGGTATTGCGGGATACTTAATCAGTTATTTATTTGACCGTGTATTTCACTGTACTGCCCTGTATTGCGTTATTTCTTGCCTTGTATTGCTCTGTCATTGTCTTGACTGGCATCTCCATTTATTTTTGTTTTCTCCCGCACTGTATTGCGGTTCTTCTAATTGGTTGGTATTTAGTTGACTGCGTCTTCAGTTCTGCTCTGTCGTGTAATGTTGCATCTTGGATCGTGTCGCCCTATAGTTGTTTTGACTGCCACCCGAGACCGTGTGGGATCGTACTGCACCGTATTGTGGCGTTTTGATGGGTTGTTTCCTATATTATTCTGTATCGTGTTGTAGCAACCTGTATTGTGTTACATTGTGCGTTGTGTTGCCATGAAATAGTCTTAACTGTCCTTTTACACTCTCTGGGGTTGTACCGCACCGAACTGAGGGTGTTTTTGATCGGCTGTTCTATATTTGACTACGTATTGCTTTGTACTGCCCTGTATTTTCCTGAGTCTTGCGTCGTATTGCCCTCTCACCGTGCTGCGAGCCATCTGATGTATTCTGGCGTTGACAGGCACTGTATTGAGGGCTTCTTAGGCTGTTGTACTCTATTTGACCGTGCATCAATTTTGTGATCGGTCATTCCCTATTTGACTGTGTATTGGCCTTGTACTGCCCTGTGTAAAGTTACGTCTCGCATTGTATTGCCCTGTCATAGTATTGCCTGTCATAGTCTGTCATAGCACCAGGATGTGCCCTTGAGCGGGGACGCTTGCTTCAGGTTCTGCTCCTCAAGGCTGAGAGATCCCTTGCCGCAACAGAGTCTCGGTAAGTGACTAATACCACGCTAAACCTCGTAGCCTTAGCTCAGTGATATAAAGGGTTGATGGCGCGGATACAATCCTTTAGAGGTGAACCGGTGCCCAAGTCCAGGGCTAGGAATTGGATCCAGCCGCACTTAGACTGCTCTTCAAGAAGGAGTTTAGAAAGCAAGGGGGTTGTGGCTCGACGGGAGGGTCTCCCTAACAGCTCGTCTGACCCTGGCCCCTGTGCAATAAATGATCTGGGGTACGTGGCCACGGAACCTGGTAAAGGGATGTTACGTTCACTGCTGCCTTTGTCGAAACACTGTGTTGATGTTTCTAAATGTTTCTCTACTTCTCTCAGGACTGAAGTGAATCGCTCCACCCGCCACAACTGCATATTGCCTTGTCCGGCCCCGTATTGGGTTACCTCTCGCCTTGTATTGCCCTGTCCTTCTTTTGGTTGCCATCTGACCCATGTGAATTCACTGCACTGTGAATTTTGTGACTGTCTGTTATTTATTTGACTGAGTATTGCCTTGTACTGCCTTGTGTACTGCGACGTAGTGCTTTGTCTTGCCCTGTAATTGCCTTGACTGCCATCCGAGATGTTTTGAGATCGTACGGCAGCGTAGTGCGGGTTTTCTGGTCAGCTGTTCTCTATTTGACTGTGTACTGCCTTGCGCTGCCCTGCACGGTGTTCTGTCTCGCGTTGTCATTGTCTCGACCGACATGTGGGATTGTTTGCCATTGTTTGCCAGTGTGGTTTGGGTATTGTAGTTTACTGTTCTTCATTTGACTGCGTATTGCCTTGTACTGACCTGTATAACGTTATGTCTTGCACTGCATTGCCCTGGCATTGTCTTGACCGACATCTGAGACGGTCTGGCATTGTACTGTACTGTATTGGGAGTCTTGTAATTTGCTCTAATTTATTTGTCTGCGAATCGGGTTGTACTGCCCTGTATACTGTAACGTGTGGCATTGTACCGCCTGTCACTGGCTTAACGGTGGCTTTAGAGATTCTATCGTAAGACCGCACTCCGTTGTGAATTTCTCTATTACTGATTCTGTGACGGCGTATTGCCTCGCACGGCCCAGTACTGTGTTACGCTTGACGTTGCATCGCTCTGTCATTGTCTTCAATGAGATGTGACACTTGGTAACATACGATGGCACTGTATTGCCAATTGTTCCAGTGGCTATGCTTAATTTGAGCATGTATTGATGTGTAGCGCTCTGTATGATGTTAAGTCGTACACTGTCTTGACTTAATAATAGAAATGCTAGAGGCTGGCGTGGTGCCAAGTGGGAAAGGGTGGCTGTGAGACTCTGAAGGCAGCAGGAAAGCCCGCAGCCCGAGGTGGTGCCGCCGCGCCAGCCTCCAAACCATTTTCCAGTAGGGCCACGGCTCTGGCGACAGCTCCCAAGCCCGAAGAGCCAGGAGGGAAAGCCGTGCCTCGTTGGAAAGCTCTTTGGCAGCCGCTTGCGTGGCCCCACAGCCCGTGGGGCTGCGGGCTTTGCGGCGGCCGTCAGCCTCGCCGCCACCGGCGCCCACCAGGTGCAGCCGCGCCAGCCTGCGAAGCATTTTCCGGTAGGGCCGCGGCTCTGGCGACAGCTCCCACTCCCGAAGAGCCAGGAGAGAAAGCCATGCCTCGTTGGAAAGCTCTTTGGCAGCCGCTCGCCTGGCAAAACAGCCCGTGGGGCTGCGGGCTTTGCGGCGGCCGTCAGCCTCGGCGCCACCGGCGCCCATGTGGCACCGCCGCGCCAGCTTGGGAAGCATTTTCTGGTAGGGCCGCGGCTCTGGCGACAGCTCCCACGCCCGAAGAGCCAGGAGGGAAAGCCGTGCCTCGTTGGAAAGCTCTTTGGCAGCCTCTCGCGTGGTCTCACAGCCCGTGGGGCTGCGGGCTTTGCGGCGGCCGTCAGCCTCGGCGCCACCGGCGCCCACGTGGCGCCGCCGCGCCAGCTTCCGAAGCATTTTCCAGTAGGGCCACGGCTCTGACGACAACTCCCAAGCCCGAAGAGCCAGGAGGGAAAGCCGTGCCTCGTTGGAAAGCTCTTTGGCAGCCGCTTGCGTGGCCCCACAGCCCGTGGGGCTGCGGTCTTTGCGGCGGCCGTCAGCCTCGGAGCCACCAGCGCCCACGTGGCGCCGCCCCACCAGCCTGCGAAGCATTTTCCGGTAGGGCCGCGGCTCCGGCGACAGCTCCCAAGCACGAAGAGCCAGGAGGGAAAGCCGTGCCTCGTTGGAAAGCTCTTTGGCAGCCGCTCGCGTGGCCCCACAGCCCGTGGGGCTGTGAGCTTTGCGGCGGCCGTCAGCCTCAGCGCCACCGGCGCCTACCAGCTACAGCCGCGCCAGCCTGCGAAGCATTTTCCGGTAGGGCCGTGGCTCTGGCGACAGCTCCCACGCCCGAAGAGCCAGGAGGGAAAGCCGTGCCTCGTTGGAAAGCTCTTTGGCAGCCGCTCGCCTGGCGAAACAGCCCGTGGGGCTGCGGGCTTTGCGGCGGCCGTCAGCCTCGGAGCCACCGGCGCCCACGTGGCGCCGCCGCGCCAGCTTGCGAAGCATTTTCCAGTAGGGCCACGGCTCTGACGACAACTCCCAAGCCCGAAGAGACAGGAGGGAAAGCCGTGCCTCGCTGGAAAGCTCTTTGTCAGCCGCTCGCGTGGCCCCACAGCCCGTGGGGCTGCGGGCTTTGCGGCGGCCGTCAGCCTCCACGCCACCGGCGCCCATGTGGCGCCGCCGCGCCAGCCTGCGAAGCATTTTCCGGTAGGGCCGCGGCTCTGGCGACAGCTCCCACGCCCGAAGAGCCAGGAGGGAAAGCCGTGCCTCGTTGGAAAGCTCTTTGGCAGCCGCTCGCGTGGCCCCACAGCCCGTGGGGCTGCGGGCTTTGCGGCGGCCGTCAGCCTCCACGCCACCGGCGCCCATGTGGCGCCGCCGCGCCAGCCTGCGAAGCATTTTCCGGTAGGGCCGCGGCTCTGGCAACAACTCCCACGCCCGAAGAGCCGGGAGGGAAAGCCGTGCCTCCTTGGAAAGCTCTTTGGCAGCCGCTCGCCTGGCGAAACAGCCCGTGGGGCTGCGGGCTTTGCGGCGGCCGTCAGCCTCGGAGCCACCGGTGCCCACGTGGCGCCGCCCCACCAGCCTGCGAAGCATTTTCCGGTAGGGCCGCGGCTCTGGCGACAGCTCCCAAGCACGAAGAGCCAGGAGGGAAAGCCGTGCCTCGTTGGAAAGCTCTTTGGCAGCCGCTCGCCTGGCGAAACAGCCTGTGGGGATGCGGGCTTTGCGGCGGCCGTCAGCCTCGCTGCCACCGGCGCCCACGTGGCGCCGCTGCGCCAGCCTACGAAGCATTATCCGGTAGGGCCGCGGCTCTGGCGACAGCTCCCACGCCCAAGAGCAGGGAGGGAAAGCCGTGCCTCGTTGGAAAGCTCTTTGGCAGCCGCTCGCCTCGCGAAACAGCCTGTGGGGCTGCGGGCTTTGCGGCGGCCGTCAGCCTCGCTGCCACCGGCGCCCACGTGGCGCCGCCGCGCCAGCCTGCGAAGCATTTTCCGGTAGGCCCGCGGCTCTGGCGACAGCTCCCACGCCCGAAGAGCCAGGAGGGAAAGTCGTGCCTCGCTGGAAAGCTCTTTGGCAGCCGCTCGCGTGGCCCCACAGCCCGTGGGGCTGCGGGCTTTGCGGCGGCCGTCAGCCTCGGTGCCACCGGCGCCCACCAGGTGCATCCGCGCCAGCCTGCGAAGCATTTTCCGGTAGGGCCGCGGCTCTGGCGACAGCTCCCACGCCCGAAGAGCCAGGAGGGAAAGCCATGCCTCGTTGGAAAGCTCTTTGGCAGCCGCTCGCGTGGCCCCACAGCCCGTGGGGCTGCGGGCTATGCGGCGGCCGTCAGCCTCGCCGCCACCGGCGCCCACGTGGCGCCGCTGCGCCAGCCTGCGAAGCATTTTCCTGTAGGGCCGCGGCTCTGGCGACAGCTCCCACGCCCGAAGAGCCAGGAGGGAAAGCCGTGCCTCGTTGGAAAGCTCTTTGGCAGCCGCTCGCGTGGCCCCACAGCCCGTGGGGCTGCGGGCTTTGCGGCGGCCGTCAGCCTCGGCGCCACCGGTGCCCACGTGGCGCCGCCCCACCAGCCTGCGAAGCATTTTCCTGTAGGGCCGCAACTCTGGCGACAGCTCCCAAGCCCGAAGAGCCAGGAGGGAAAGCCATGCCTCGTTGGAAAGCTCTTTGGCAGCCGCTCGCCTGGCGAAACAGCCGGTGCGGCTGCGGGCTTTGCTGCGGCCGTCAGCCTCGGAGCCACCGGCGCCCACGTGGCGCCGCCCCACCAGCCTGCGAAGCATTTTCCGGTAGGGCCGTGACTCTGGCGACAGCTCCCACGCCCGAAGAGCAGGGAGGGAAAGCCGTGCCTCGTTGGAAAGCTCTTTGGCAGCCGCTCGCGTGGCCCCACAGCCCGTGGGGCTGCAGGCTTTGTGGCGACCGTCTGTCTCCCCGCCACCGGCGCCTACCAGGTGCAGCCGTGCCAGCCTGCGAAGCATTTTCCTGTAGGGCCGCGGCTCTGGCGACAGCTCCCACGCCCGAAGAGCAGGGAGGGAAAGCCGTGCCTCGTTGGAAAGCTCTTTGGCAGCCGCTCGCCTGGCGAAACAGCCCGTGGGGCTGCGGGCTTTGCGGCTGCTGTCAGCCTCAGAGCCACCGGCGCCTACCAGCTACAGCCGCGCCAGCCTGCGAAGCATTTTCCGGTAGGGCCGTGGCTCTGGCGACAGCTCCCACGCCCGAAGAGCCAGGAGGGAAAGCCGTGCCTCGTTGGAAAGCTCTTTGGCAGCCGCTCGCCTGGCGAAACAGCCCGTGGGGCTGCGGGCTTTGCGGCGGCCGTCAGCCTCGGAGCCACCGGCGCCCACGTGGCGCCGCCGCGCCAGCTTGCGAAGCATTTTCCAGTAGGGCCACGGCTCTGACGACAACTCCCAAGCCCGAAGAGACAGGAGGGAAAGCCGTGCCTCGCTGGAAAGCTCTTTGTCAGCCGCTCGCGTGGCCCCACAGCCCGTGGGGCTGCGGGCTTTGCGGCGGCCGTCAGCCTCCACGCCACCGGCGCCCATGTGGCGCCGCCGCGCCAGCCTGCGAAGCATTTTCCGGTAGGGCCGCGGCTCTGGCGACAGCTCCCACGCCCGAAGAGCCAGGAGGGAAAGCCGTGCCTCGTTGGAAAGCTCTTTGGCAGCCGCTCGCGTGGCCCCACAGCCCGTGGGGCTGCGGGCTTTGCGGCGGCCGTCAGCCTCCACGCCACCGGCGCCCATGTGGCGCCGCCGCGCCAGCCTGCGAAGCATTTTCCGGTAGGGCCGCGGCTCTGGCAACAACTCCCACGCCCGAAGAGCCGGGAGGGAAAGCCGTGCCTCCTTGGAAAGCTCTTTGGCAGCCGCTCGCCTGGCGAAACAGCCCGTGGGGCTGCGGGCTTTGCGGCGGCCGTCAGCCTCGGAGCCACCGGTGCCCACGTGGCGCCGCCCCACCAGCCTGCGAAGCATTTTCCGGTAGGGCCGCGGCTCTGGCGACAGCTCCCAAGCACGAAGAGCCAGGAGGGAAAGCCGTGCCTCGTTGGAAAGCTCTTTGGCAGCCGCTCGCCTGGCGAAACAGCCTGTGGGGCTGCGGGCTTTGCGGCGGCCGTCAGCCTCGCTGCCACCGGCGCCCACGTGGCGCCGCTGCGCCAGCCTGCGAAGCATTATCCGGTAGGGCCGCGGCTCTGGCGACAGCTCCCACGCCCAAGAGCAGGGAGGGAAAGCCGTGCCTCGTTGGAAAGCTCTTTGGCAGCCGCTCGCCTCGCGAAACAGCCCGTGGGGCTGCGGGCTTTGCGGCGGCCGTCAGCCTCGCTGCCACCGGCGCCCACGTGGCGCCGCCGCGCCAGCCTGCGAAGCATTTTCCGGTAGGCCCGCGGCTCTGGCGACAGCTCCCACGCCCGAAGAGCCAGGAGGGAAAGTCGTGCCTCGCTGGAAAGCTCTTTGGCAGCCGCTCGCGTGGCCCCACAGCCCGTGGGGCTGCGGGCTTTGCGGCGGCCGTCAGCCTCGGTGCCACCGGCGCCCACCAGGTGCATCCGCGCCAGCCTGCGAAGCATTTTCCGGTAGGGCCGCGGCTCTGGCGACAGCTCCCACGCCCGAAGAGCCAGGAGGGAAAGCCATGCCTCGTTGGAAAGCTCTTTGGCAGCCGCTCGCGTGGCCCCACAGCCCGTGGGGCTGCGGGCTATGCGGCGGCCGTCAGCCTCGCCGCCACCGGCGCCCACGTGGCGCCGCTGCGCCAGCCTGCGAAGCATTTTCCTGTAGGGCCGCGGCTCTGGCGACAGCTCCCACGCCCGAAGAGCCAGGAGGGAAAGCCGTGCCTCGTTGGAAAGCTCTTTGGCAGCCGCTCGCGTGGCCCCACAGCCCGTGGGGCTGCGGGCTTTGCGGCGGCCGTCAGCCTCGGAGCCACCGGCGCCCACGTGGCGCCGCCCCACCAGCCTGCGAAGCATTTTCCGGTAGGGCCGTGACTCTGGCGACAGCTCCCACGCCCGAAGAGCAGGGAGGGAAAGCCGTGCCTCGTTGGAAAGCTCTTTGGCAGCCGCTCGCGTGGCCCCACAGCCCGTGGGGCTGCGGGCTTTGTGGCGACCGTCAGTCTCCCCGCCACCGGCGCCTACCAGGTGCAGCCGTGCCAGCCTGCGAAGCATTTTCCTGTAGGGCCGCGGCTCTGGCGACAGCTCCCACGCCCGAAGAGCAGGGAGGGAAAGCCGTGCCTCGTTGGAAAGCTCTTTGGCAGCCGCTCGCCTGGCGAAACAGCCCGTGGGGCTGCGGGCTTTGCGGCTGCTGTCAGCCTCAGAGCCACCGGCGCCTACCAGCTACAGCCGCGCCAGCCTGCGAAGCATTTTCCGGTAGGGCCGCAACTCTGGCGACAGCTCCCACGCCCGAAGAGCGAGGAGGGAAAGCCGTGCCTCGTTGGAAAGCTCTTTGGCAGCCGCTCGCGTGGCCTCACAGCCCGTGGGGCTGCGGGCTTTGCGGCGGCCGTCAGCCTCGGAGCCACCGGCGCCCACGTGGCGCCGCCGCGCCAGCCTGCGAAGCATTTTCTGGTAGGGCCGCGTCTCTGGCGACAGCTCCCACGCCCGAAGAGCCAGGAGGGAAAGCCATGCCTCGTTGGAAAGCTCTTTGGCAGCCGCTCGCGTGGCCCCACAGCCCGTGGGGCTGCGGGCTTTGCGGCGGCCGTCAGCCTCAGCGCCACCGGCGCCCACAAGCTACAGCCGCGCCAGCCTGCGAAGCATTTTCCGGTAGGGCCGCGGCTCTGGCGACAGCTCCCAAGCCCGAAGAGCCAGGAGGGAAAGCCGTGCCTCGTTGGAAAGCTCTTTGGCAGCCGCTCGCGTGGCCCCACAGCCCGTGGGGCTGCGGGCTTTGCGGCGGCGGTCAGCCTCCGCGCCACCGGCGCCCACGTGGCGCCGCCGCACAAGCCTGCGAAGCATTTTCCGGTAGGGCCGCGGCTCTGACGACAGCTCCCACGCCCGAAGAGCCAGGACGGAAAGCCGTGCCTCGTTGGAAAGCTCTTTGGCAGCCGCTCGCGTGGCCCCACAGCCCTTGGGGCTGCGGGCTTTGCGGTGGCCGTCAGCCTCGGCGCCACCGGCGCCCACGTGGCGCTGCCGCGCCAGCTTGCGAAGCATTTTTCGGTAGGGCTGTAGTTCTGACGACAGCTCCCACGCCCGAAGAGCCAGGAGGGAAAGCCATGCCTCGTTGGAAAGTTCTTTGGCAGCCGCTCGCGTGGCCCCACAGCCCGTGGGGCTGCGGGCTTTGCGGCGGTTGTCAGCCTCGGAGCTACCGGAGCCCACGTGGCGCCGCCCCACCAGCCTGCGAAGCATTTTCCGGTAGGGCCGCAACTCTGGCGACAGCTCCCAAGCCCGAAGAGCCAGGAGGGAAAGCCGTGCCTCGTTGGAAAGCTCTTTGGCAGCCGCTCGCTTGGCGAAACAGCCCGTGCGGCTGCGGGCTTTGCGGCGGCCGTCAGCCTCGGAGCCACCGGCGCCCACGTGGCGCCGCCCCACCAGCCTGCGAAGCATTTTCCGGTAGGGCCGCAACTCTGGCGACAGCTCCCAAGCACGAAGAGCCAGGAGGGAAAGCTGTGCCTCGTTGGAAAGCTCTTTGGCAGCCGCTCGCGTGGCCCCACAGCCCGTGGGGCTGCGGGCTTTGCGGCGGCCGTCAGCCTCAGCGCCACCGGCGCCTACCAGCTACAGCCGCGCCAGCCTGCGAAGCATTTTCCGGTAGGGCCGCGGCTCTGGCAACAGCTCCCACGCCCGAAGAGCCAGGAGGGAAAGCCGTGCCTCGTTGGAAAGCTCTTTGGCAGCCGCTCGCGTGGCCCCACAGCCCGTGGGGCTGCGGGCTTTGCGGCGGCCGTCAGCCTCGGAGCCACCGGCGCCCACGTGGCGCCGCCGCGCCAGCTTGCGAAGCATTTTCCAGTAGGGCCATGGCTCTGACGAAAACTCCCAAGCCCGAAGAGCCAGGACGGAAAGCCGTGCCTCGTTGGAAAGCTCTTTGGCAGCCGCTCGCGTGGCCCCACAGCCCATGGGGTGCGGGCTTTGTGGCGGCCGTCAGCCTCGGCGCCACCGGCGCCCACGTGGTACCGCCGCAACAGCCTGCGAAGCTTTTTCCGGTAGGGCTGCGGCTCTGGCGACAGCTCCCACGCCCGAAGAGCAGGGAGGGAAAGCTATGCCTCGTTGGAAAGCTCTTTGGCAGCCGTTCGCGTCGCCCCACAGCCCGTGTGGCTGCGGGCTTTGCGGCGACCGTCAGCCTCCCCGCCACCGGCGCCCACCAGGTGCAGCCGCACCAGCCTGCGAAGCATTTTCCGGTAGGGCAGCGGCTCTGGCGACAGCTCCCACGCCCGAAGAGCCAGGAGGGAAAGCCATGCCTCATTGGAAAGCTCTTTGGCAGCCTCTTGCGTGGCCCCACAGCCCGTGGGGCTGCGGGCTTTGCGGCGGCCGTCAGCCTCGGCGCCACCGGCGCCCACGTGGCGCTGCCGTGCCAGCTTGCGAAGCATTTTCCGGTAGGGCTGCGGCTCTGACGACAGCTCCCAAGCCCGAAGAGCCTGGAGGGAAAGCCGTGCCTCGTTGGAAAGCTCTTTGGCGGCCGCTCGCGTGGCCCCACAGCCCGTGTGGCTGCGGGCTTTGTGGCGGCCGTCAGCCTCGGCGCCACCGGCGCCCACCAGGTGCAGCCGCGCCAGCCTGCGAAGCATTTTCCTGTAGGGCCGCGGCTCTGGCGACAGCTCCCACGCCCTAAGAGCGAGGAGAGAAAGCCGTGCCTCGTTGGAAAGATCTTTGGCAGCCGCTCGCCTGGCGAAACACCCTGTGGGGCTGCGGGCTTTCCGGCGGACGTCAGCCTCGCTGCCACCGGCGCCCACGTGGCGCCGCTGCGCCAGCCTGCGAAGCATTTTCCGGTAGGGCCGCGTCTCTGGCGACAGCTCCCACGCCCGAAGACCTAGGAGGGAAAGCCGTGCCTCGTTGGAAAGCTCTTTGGCAGCCGCTCGCGTGGCCCCACAGCCCGTGGGGCTGCGGGCTTTCCGGCGGACGTCAGCCTCAGCGACACCGGCGCCCACGTGGCGCCGCCGCGCCAGCCTGCGAAGCATTTTCCTGTAGGGCTGCGGCTCTGGCGACAGCTCCCACGCCCGAAGAGCCAGGAGGGAAAGCCGTGCCTCGTTGGAAAGCTCTTTGGCAGCCGCTCGCCTGGCGAAACAGCCCGTGGGGCTGTGGGCTTTGCGGCGGCCGTCAGCCTCGGAGCCACTGGCGCCCACGTGGCGCCGCCCCACCCACCTGCGAAGCATTTTCCGGTAGGGCCGCAACTCTGGCGACAGCTCCCAAGCACGAAGAGCCAGGAGGGAAAGCCGTGCCTCGTTGGAAAGCTCTTTGGCAGTCGATCACGTGGCCCCACAGCCCGTGGGGCTGCGGGCTTTGTGGCGGCCGTCAGCCTCGGAGCCACCGGCGCCCACCAGGTGCAGCCGCGCCAGCCTGCGAAGCATTTTCCTGTAGGGCCGCGGCTCTGGCGACAGCTCCCACGCCCGAAGAGCCAGGAGGGAAAGCCGTGCCTCGTTGGAAAGCTCTTTGGCAGCCGCTCGCGTGGTCTCACAGCCCGTGGGGCTGCGGGCTTTGCAGCGGCCGTCAGCCTCGGCGCCACCGGCGCCCACGAGGCGCCGCCGCGCCAGCTTGCGAAGCATTTTCCAGTAGGGCCACGGCTCTGACGACAACTCCCAAGCCCGAAGAGCCAGGAGGGAAAGCCGTGCCTCGTTGGAAAGCTCTTTGGCAGCCGCTTGCGTGGCCCCACAGCCCGTGGGGCTGCGGGCTTTGCGGCGGCCGTCAGCCTCGGAGCCACCAGCGGCCACGTGGCGCCGCCCCACCAGCCTGCGAAGCATTTTCCTGTAGGGCCGCGGCTCTGGCGACAGCTCCCACGCCCGAAGAGCCAGGACGGAAAGCCGTGCCTCGTTGGAAAGCTCTTTGGCAGCCGCTCGCGTGGCCCCACAGCCCGTGGGGCTGCGGGCTTTGTGGCGGCCGTCAGCCTCGGAGCCACCGGCGCCCACGTGGCGCCGCCCCACCAGCCTGCGAAGCATTTTCCGGTAGGGCCGCAACTCTGGCGACAGCTCCCAAGCCCGAAGAGCCAGGAGGGAAAGCCATGCCTCGTTGGAAAGCTCTTTGGCAGCCGCTCGCTTGGCGAAACAGCCCGTGCGGCTGCGGGCTTTGCGGCGGCCGTCAGCCTCGGAGCCACCGGCGCCCACGTGGCGCCGCCCCACCAGCCTGCGAAGCATTTTCCGGTAGGGCCGCAACTCTGGCGACAGCTCCCAAGCACGAAGAGCCAGGAGGGAAAGCTGTGCCTCGTTGGAAAGCTCTTTGGCAGCCGCTCGCGTGGCCCCACAGCCCGTGGGGCTGCGGGCTTTGCGGCGGCCGTCAGCCTCAGCGCCACCGGCGCCTACCAGCTACAGCCGCGCCAGCCTGCGAAGCATTTTCCGGTAGGGCCGCGGCTCTGGCAACAGCTCCCACGCCCGAAGAGCCAGGAGGGAAAGCCGTGCCTCGTTGGAAAGCTCTTTGGCAGCCGCTCGCCTGGCTAAACAGCCTGTGGGGCTGCGGGCTTTGCGGCGGCCGTCAGCCTCTAAGCCACCGGCGCCCACGTGGCGCCGCCGCGCCAGCTTGCGAAGCATTTTCCAGTAGGGCCACGGCTCTGACGACAACTCCCAAGCCCGAAGAGCCAGGAGGGAAAGCCGTGCCTCGTTGGAAAGCTCTTTGGCAGCCGCTCGCGTGGCCCCACAGCCCATGGGGCTGCGGGCTTTGCGGCGGCCGTCAGCCTCGGCGCCACCGGCGCCCACGTGGTACCGCCGCACCAGCCTGCGAAGTTTTTTCCGGTAGGGCTGCGGCTCTGGCGACAGCTCCCACGCCCGAAGAGCAGGGAGGGAAAGCCATGCCTCGTTGGAAAGCTCTTTGGCAGCCGCTCGCGTGGCCCCACAGCCCGTGTGGCTGCGGGCTTTGCGGCGGCCGTCAGCCTCGGAGCCACCAGCGCCCACGTGGCGCCGCCGCACGAGCCTGCGAAGCATTTTCCGGTAGGGCCGCGGCTCTGGCGACAGCTCCCACGCCCGAAGAGCCAGGAGGGAAAGCCATGCCTCATTGGAAAGCTCTTTGGCAGCCGTTCGCGTCGCCCCACAGCCCGTGTGGCTGCGGGCTTTGCGGCGACCGTCAGCCTCCCCGCCACCGGCGCCCACCAGGTGCAGCCGCACCAGCCTGCGAAGCATTTTCCGGTAGGGCAGCGGCTCTGGCGACAGCTCCCACGCCCGAAGAGCCAGGAGGGAAAGCCATGCCTCGTTGGAAAGCTCTTTGGCAGCCTCTTGCGTGGCCCCACAGCCCGTGGGGCTGCGGGCTTTGCGGTGGCCGTCAGCCTCGGCGCCACCGGCGCCCACGTGGCGCTGCCGTGCCAGCTTGCGAAGCATTTTCCGGTAGGGCTGCGGCTCTGACGACAGCACCCAAGCCCGAAGAGCCTGGAGGGAAAGCCGTGCCTCGTTGGAAAGCTCTTTGGCGGCCGCTCGCGTGGCCCCACAGCCCGTGTGGCTGCGGGCTTTGTGGCGGCCGTCAGCCTCGGCGCCACCGGCGCCCACCAGGTGCAGCCGCGCCAGCCTGCGAAGCATTTTCCTGTAGGGCCGCGGCTCTGGCGACAGCTCCCACGCCCTAAGAGCGAGGAGAGAAAGCCGTGCCTCGTTGGAAAGCTCTTTGGCAGCCGCTCGCCTGGCGAAACAGCCTGTGGGGCTGCGGGCTTTGCGGCGGACGTCAGCCTCGCTGCCACCGGCGCCCACGTGGCGCCGCTGCGCCAGCCTGCGAAGCATTTTCCGGTAGGGCCGCGTCTCTGGCGACAGCTCCCACGCCCGAAGACCTAGGAGGGAAAGCCGTGCCTCGTTGGAAAGCTCTTTGGCAGCCGCTCGCGTGGCCCCACAGCCCGTGGGGCTGCGGGCTTTCCGGCGGACGTCAGCCTCAGCGACACCGGCGCCCACGTGGCGCCGCCGCGCCAGCCTGCGAAGCATTTTCCTGTAGGGCTGCGGCTCTGGCGACAGCTCCCACGCCCGAAGAGCCAGGAGGGAAAGCCGTGCCTCGTTGGAAAGCTCTTTGGCAGCCGCTCGCCTGGCGAAACAGCCCGTGGGGCTGCGGGCTTTGCGGCGGCCGTCAGCCTCGGAGCCACTGGCGCCCACGTGGCGCCGCCCCACCAGCCTGCGAAGCATTTTCCGGTAGGGCCGCAACTCTGGCGACAGCTCCCAAGCACGAAGAGCCAGGAGGGAAAGCCGTGCCTCGTTGGAAAGCTCTTTGGCAGCCGCTCGCTTGGCGAAACAGCCCGTGCGGCTGCGGGCTATGCGGCGGCCGTCAGCCTCGGAGCCACCGGCGCCCACCAGGTGCAGCCGCGCCAGCCTGCGAAGCATTTTCCTGTAGGGCCGCGGCTCTGGCGACAGCTCCCACGCCCGAAGAGCCAGGAGGGAAAGCCGTGCCTCGTTGGAAAGCTCTTTGGCAGCCGCTCGCGTGGCCTCACAGCCCGTGGGGCTGCGGGCTTTGCAGCGGCCGTCAGCCTCGGCGCCACCGGCGCCCACGAGGCGCCGCCGCGCCAGCTTGCGAAGCATTTTCCAGTAGGGCCACGGCTCTGACGACAACTCCCAAGCCCGAAGAGCCAGGAGGGAAAGCCGTGCCTCGTTGGAAAGCTCTTTGGCAGCCGCTTGCGTGGCCCCACAGCCCGTGGGGCTGCGGGCTTTGCGGCGGCCGTCAGCCTCGGAGCCACCAGCGGCCACGTGGCGCCGCCCCACCAGCCTGCGAAGCATTTTCCGGTAGGGCCGCGGCTCTGGCGACAGCTCCCACGCCCGAAGAGCCAGGACGGAAAGCCGTGCCTCGTTGGAAAGCTCTTTGGCAGCCGCTCGCGTGGCCCCACAGCCCGTGGGGCTGCGGGCTTTGTGGCGGCCGTCAGCCTCGGAGCCACCGGCGCCCACGTGGCGCCGCCCCACCAGCCTGCGAAGCATTTTCCGGTAGGGCCGCAACTCTGGCGACAGCTCCCAAGCCCGAAGAGCCAGGAGGGAAAGCCATGCCTCGTTGGAAAGCTCTTTGGCAGCCGCTCGCCTGGCTAAACAGCCCGTGCGGCTGCGGGCTTTGCGGCGGCCGTCAGCCTCGGAGCCACCGGCGCCCACGTGGCGCCGCCCCACCAGCCTGCGAAGCATTTTCCGGTAGGGCCGCGGCTCTGGCGACAGCTCCCAAGCCCGAAGAGCCAGGAGGGAAAGCCATGCCTCGTTGGAAAGCTCTTTGGCAGCCGCTCGCGTGGCCCCACAGCCCGTGGGGCTGCGGGCTTTGCGGCGGCCGTCAGCCTCAGCGCCACCGGCGCCTACCAGCTACAGCCGCGCCAGCCTGCGAAGCATTTTCCGGTAGGGCCGCGACTCTGGCGACAGCTCCCACGCCCAAAGAGCCAGGAGGGAAAGCCGTGCCTCGTTGGAAAGCTCTTTGGCAGCCGCTCGCGTGGCCCCACAGCCCGTGGGGCTGCGGGCTTTGCGGCGGCCGTCAGCCTCGGAGCCACCAGCGCCCACGTGGCGCCGCCGCACGAGCCTGCGAAGCATTTTCCGGTAGGGCCGCGGCTCTGGCGACAGCTCCCACGCCCGAAGAGCCAGGAGGGAAAGCCATGCCTCATTGGAAAGCTCTTTGGCAGCCGTTCGCGTCGCCCCACAGCCCGTGTGGCTGCGGGCTTTGCGGCGACCGTCAGCCTCCCCGCCACCGGCGCCCACCAGGTGCAGCCGCACCAGCCTGCGAAGCATTTTCCGGTAGGGCAGCGGCTCTGGCGACAGCTCCCACGCCCGAAGAGCCAGGAGGGAAAGCCATGCCTCGTTGGAAAGCTCTTTGGCAGCCTCTTGCGTGGCCCCACAGCCCGTGGGGCTGCGGGCTTTGCGGCGGCCGTCAGCCTCGGCGCCACCGGCGCCCACGTGGCGCTGCCGTGCCAGCTTGCGAAGCATTTTCCGGTAGGGCTGCGGCTCTGACGACAGCACCCAAGCCCGAAGAGCCAGGAGGGAAAGCCGTGCCTCGTTGGAAAGCTCTTTGGCGGCCGCTCGCGTGGCCCCACAGCCCGTGTGGCTGCGGGCTTTGTGGCGGCCGTCAGCCTCGGCGCCACCGGCGCCCACCAGGTGCAGCCGCGCCAGCCTGCGAAGCATTTTCCTGTAGGGCCGCGGCTCTGGCGACAGCACCCACGCCCTAAGAGCGAGGAGAGAAAGCCGTGCCTCGTTGGAAAGCTCTTTGGCAGCCGCTCGCCTGGCGAAACAGCCTGTGGGGCTGCGGGCTTTGCGGCGGACGTCAGCCTCGCTGCCACCGGCGCCCACGTGGCGCCGCCGCATAAGCCTGCGAAGCATTTTCCGGTAGGGCCGCGTCTCTGGCGACAGCTCCCACGCCCGAAGACCTAGGAGGGAAAGCCGTGCCTCGTTGGAAAGTTCTTTGGCAGCCGCTCGCGTGGCCCCACAGCCCGTGGGGCTGCGGGCTTTCCGGCGGACGTCAGCCTCAGCGACACCGGCGCCCACGTGGCGCCGCCGCGCCAGCCTGCGAAGCATTTTCCGGTAGGGCTGCGGCCCTGGCGACAGCTCCCACGCCCGAAGAGCCAGGAGGGAAAGCCGTGCCTCGTTGGAAAGCTCTTTGGCAGCCGCTCGCCTGGCGAAACAGCCCGTGGGGCTGCGGGCTTTGCGGCGGCCGTCAGCCTCGGAGCCACTGGCGCCCACGTGGCGCCGCCCCACCAGCCTGCGAAGCATTTTCCGGTAGGGCCGCAACTCTGGCGACAGCTCCCAAGCACGAAGAGCCAGGAGGGAAAGCCGTGCCTCGTTGGAAAGCTCTTTGGCAGCCGCTCGCTTGGCGAAACAGCCCGTGCGGCTGCGGGCTTTGCGGCGGCCGTCAGCCTCGGAGCCACCGGCGCCCACCAGGTGCAGCCGCGCCAGCCTGCGAAGCATTTTCCTGTAGGGCCGCGGCTCTGGCGACAGCTCCCACGCCCGAAGAGCCAGGAGGGAAAGCCGTGCCTCGTTGGAAAGCTCTTTGGCAGCCGCTCGCGTGGCCTCACAGCCCGTGGGGCTGCGGGCTTTGCAGCGGCCGTCAGCCTCGGCGCCACCGGCGCCCACGAGGCGCCGCCGCGCCAGCTTGCGAAGCATTTTCCAGTAGGGCCACGGCTCTGACGACAACTCCCAAGCCCGAAGAGCCAGGAGGGAAAGCCGTGCCTCGTTGGAAAGCTCTTTGGCAGCCGCTTGCGTGGCCCCACAGCCCGTGGGGCTGCGGGCTTTGCGGCGGCCGTCAGCCTCGGAGCCACCAGCGGCCACGTGGCGCCGCCCCACCAGCCTGCGAAGCATTTTCCGGTAGGGCCGCGGCTCTGGCGACAGCTCCCACGCCCGAAGAGCCAGGACGGAAAGCCGTGCCTCGTTGGAAAGCTCTTTGGCAGCCGCTCGCGTGGCCCCACAGCCCGTGGGGCTGCGGGCTTTGTGGCGGCCGTCAGCCTCGGAGCCACCGGCGCCCACGTGGCGCCGCCCCACCAGCCTGCGAAGCATTTTCCGGTAGGGCCGCAACTCTGGCGACAGCTCCCAAGCCCGAAGAGCCAGGAGGGAAAGCCATGCCTTGTTGGAAAGCTCTTTGGCAGCCGCTCGCCTGGCTAAACAGCCCGTGCGGCTGCGGGCTTTGCGGCGGCCGTCAGCCTCGGAGCCACCGGCGCCCACGTGGCGCCGCCCCACCAGCCTGCGAAGCATTTTCCGGTAGGGCCGCGGCTCTGGCGACAGCTCCCAAGCCCGAAGAGCCAGGAGGGAAAGCCATGCCTCGTTGGAAAGCTCTTTGGCAGCCGCTCGCGTGGCCCCACAGCCCGTGGGGCTGCGGGCTTTGCGGCGGCCGTCAGCCTCAGCGCCACCGGCGCCTACCAGCTACAGCCGCGCCAGCCTGCGAAGCATTTTCCGGTAGGGCCGCGACTCTGGCGACAGCTCCCACGCCCAAAGAGCCAGGAGGGAAAGCCGTGCCTCGTTGGAAAGCTCTTTGGCAGCCGCTCGCGTGGCCCCACAGCCCGTGGGGCTGCGGGCTTTGCGGCGGCCGTCAGCCTCGGAGCCACCAGCGCCCACGTGGCGCCGCCGCACGAGCCTGCGAAGCATTTTCCGGTAGGGCCGCGGCTCTGGCGACAGCTCCCACGCCCGAAGAGCCAGGAGGGAAAGCCATGCCTCATTGGAAAGCTCTTTGGCAGCCGTTCGCGTCGCCCCACAGCCCGTGTGGCTGCGGGCTTTGCGGCGACCGTCAGCCTCCCCGCCACCGGCGCCCACCAGGTGCAGCCGCACCAGCCTGCGAAGCATTTTCCGGTAGTGCAGCAGCTCTGGCGACAGCTCCCACGCCCGAAGAGCCAGGAGGGAAAGCCGTGCCTCGTTGGAAAGCTCTTTGGCGGCCGCTTGCGTGGCCCCACAGCCCGTGTGGCTGCGGGCTTTGTGGCGGCCGTCAGCCTCGCCGCCACCGGCGCCCACCAGGTGCAGCCGCGCCAGCCTGCGAAGCATTTTCCTGTAGGGCCGTGGCTCTGGCGACAGCTCCCACGCCCTAAGAGCGAGGAGAGAAAGCCGTGCCTCGTTGGAAAGCTCTTTGGCAGCCGCTCGCCTGGCGAAACAGCCTGTGGGGCTGCGGGCTTTGCGGCGGACGTCAGCCTCGCTGCCACCGGCGCCCACGTGGCGCCGCCGCATAAGCCTGCGAAGCATTTTCCGGTAGGGCCGCGTCTCTGGCGACAGCTCCCACGCCCGAAGACCTAGGAGGGAAAGCCGTGCCTCGTTGGAAAGTTCTTTGGCAGCCGCTCGCGTGGCCCCACAGCCCGTGGGGCTGCGGGCTTTCCGGCGGACGTCAGCCTCAGCGACACCGGCGCCCACGTGGCGCCGCCGCGCCAGCCTGCGAAGCATTTTCTGGTAGGGCTGCGGCTCTGGCGACAGCTCCCACGCCCGAAGAGCCAGGAGGGAAAGCCGTGCCTCGTTGGAAAGCTCTTTGGCAGCCGCTCGCCTGGCGAAACAGCCCGTGGGGCTGCGGGCTTTGCGGCGGCCGTCAGCCTCGGAGCCACTGGCGCCCACGTGGCGCCGCCCCACCAGCCTGCGAAGCATTTTCCGGTAGGGCCGCAACTCTGGCGACAGCTCCCAAGCACGAAGAGCCAGGAGGGAAAGCCGTGCCTCGTTGGAAAGCTCTTTGGCAGTCGATCGCGTGGCCCCACAGCCCGTGGGGCTGCGGGCTTTGTGGCGGCCGTCAGCCTCGGAGCCACCGGCGCCCACCAGGTGCAGCCGCGCCAGCCTGCGAAGCATTTTCCTGTAGGGCCGCGGCTCTGGCGACAGCTCCCACGCCCGAAGAGCCAGGAGGGAAAGCCGTGCCTCGTTGGAAAGCTCTTTGGCAGCCGCTCGCGTGGCCTCACAGCCCGTGGGGCTGCGGGCTTTGCAGCGGCCGTCAGCCTCGGCGCCACCGGCGCCCACGAGGCGCCGCCGCGCCAGCTTGCGAAGCATTTTCCAGTAGGGCCACGGCTCTGACGACAACTCCCAAGCCCGAAGAGCCAGGAGGGAAAGCCGTGCCTCGTTGGAAAGCTCTTTGGCAGCCTCTTGCGTGGCCCCACAGCCCGTGGGGCTGCGGGCTTTGCGGCGGCCGTCAGCCTCGGAGCCACCAGCAGCCACGTGGCGCCGCCCCACCAGCCTGCGAAGCATTTTCCGGTAGGGCCGCGGCTCTGGCGACAGCTCCCACGCCCGAAGAGCCAGGACGGAAAGCCGTGCCTCGTTGGAAAGCTCTTTGGCAGCCGCTCGCGTGGCCCCACAGCCCGTGGGGCTGCGGGCTTTGTGGCGGCCGTCAGCCTCGGAGCCACCGGCGCCCACGTGGCGCCGCCCCACCAGACTGCGAAGCATTTTCCGGTAGGGCCGCAACTCTGGCGACAGCTCCCAAGCCCGAAGAGCCAGGAGGGAAAGCCATGCCTCGTTGGAAAGCTCTTTGGCAGCCGCTCGCCTGGCGAAACAGCCCGTGCGGCTGCGGGCTTTGCGGCGGCCGTCAGCCTCGGAGCCACCGGCGCCCACGTGGCGCCGCCCCACCAGCCTGCGAAGCATTTTCCGGTAGGGCCGCGGCTCTGGCGACAGCTCCCAAGCCCGAAGAGCCAGGAGGGAAAGCCGTGCCTCGTTGGAAAGCTCTTTGGCAGCCGCTCGCGTGGCCCCACAGCCCGTGGGGCTGCGGGCTTTGCGGCGGCCGTCAGCCTCAGCGCCACCGGCGCCTACCAGCTACAGCCGCGCCAGCCTGCGAAGCATTTTCCGGTAGGGCCGCGGCTCTGGCGACAGCTCCCACGCCCGAAGAGCCAGGAGGGAAAGCCGTGCCTCGTTGGAAAGCTCTTTGGCAGCCGCTCGCGTGGCCCCACAGCCCGTGGGGCTGCGGGCTTTGCGGCGGCCGTCAGCCTCAGCGCCACCGGCGCCTACCAGCTACAGCCGCGCCAGCCTGCGAAGCATTTTCCGGTAGGGCCGCGACTCTGGCGACAGCTCCCACGCCCGAAGAGCCAGGAGGGAAAGCCGTGCCTCGTTGGAAAGCTCTTTGGCAGCTGCTCGCGTGGCCCCACAGCCCGTGGGGCTGCAGGCTTTGCGGCGGCCGTCAGCCTCGGCGCCACCGGCGCCTACGTGGCGCTGCCGCGCCAGCTTGCGAAGCATTTTCCGGTAGGGCTGCAGCTCTGACGACAGCTCCCAAGCCCGAAGAGCCAGGAGGGAAAGCCATGCCTCGTTGGAAAGCTCTTTGGCAGCCGCTCGCCTGGCGAAACAGCCCGTGCGGCTGCGGGCTTTGCTGCGGCCGTCAGCCTCGGAGCTGAAGCGCTGTCACGTGCACTGCTACCTTTGTTGAATCCCTGCGTGTGTGTTTCTAAATGTTTCCTTCTCTCTTAGGAGTGAAGTGAATCGCTCTGCCCGCCACAACTGCATATTGCCTTGTCCGGCCCCGTGTGGTGTTACGTCTTGCGTTGTATGGCTCTGTTGTTGTCTTGACTGTCATCTGATCTATTCTGCCATTGTATGCCACCGTCTTGTCACTTCCTTCATCAGCTGTTTTTTATTTGACGGTGTATTGCATTGTACTGCCATGCACGCTGTCTCGCTGTCTCGCATTGTATTGTCCTGCCATTGTCGGGTTTGTGACTTTAGACTTTGTGTTTAAAACTTTCACAGTCCACTGCAGTCCAAAAATTGGTTGTTGTTCATTGAACTGTGTATTTGTTAAACAATTCCCAATCCCGTGCAGTTCTAGAATTGTTTGCTGTTTATTTGAGCGGGTATTGGCTTGTGCTGAGCCGTATAGTGCTATGTCTGGTGTTGGATTACCCTGTCATTGTTTGGATTGTCATTTCAGCCATTGTGTTACAAAATTCTCGAGACCGTGCAGTTCTGGACTCGTTTTCTTTTTATTTCACCGTGTATCGGATTGTAGTGGCCGGTATAGTGTTAGGTCTTGCGTTGTATTGCTCTGGACGCGTCTTGATTGATATCTGATATGTTCTCTCATTGTAGTGCACTGTCTCGTCAGTTTTGTATGCAGTTCTAGAATCGTTTTCTTGGTATTTCACCGTGTATCGGATTGTAGTGCCCGGTATACTGTTAGGTCTTGCGTTGTATTGCTCTGGACGCGTCTGGATTGATATCTGATATGTCCTCTCATTGCAGTGCGCTGTCTCGTCAGTTTTGTATGCAGTTCTAGAATCGTTTTCTTTGTATTTCACCATGTATCGGATTGTAGTGCCCGGTATACTGTTAGGTCTTGCATTTTATATTGCGCTGGACCCGTCTTGATTGATATCTGATATGGTCTCTCATTATAGCTCGCTGTCTCGTCAGTTTTGTAATGGGTTGTTCTCTGTTTGACTGTAGATTGCATTCTACCGCCCCCTATAATGGTATGTCTTGGATTCTGTTGCTCATTCACTTTATCGAGTGCCATCTGCGACCGGGATTGCAGCACGCTCGTCTGTGGGTTTTTGATCGGCGGTTCATTATTTGACTACCTCTTGCCTCGTCCTGCCCCGTGTTGTGTTTTGTCTTGCATTGTATTGCGCCCTGACGACTGTCTGATCCGTTCCGGTATGTGCCGCTCTGTCTTGCGGGTTTTTTAAACGTTTGTTCTTTATTTGTCTGTGTATTGCCTTGTAGTGCCCTGTATGGTGTTCTGTCTTGCGTTGCATTGCCCCGTCGTTCTCTTCACTGTCATTGTGGACGCTCTGGGATAGTAGCCATCTGTATGGTGGGGGTTTTACCGGGTGCTCTTTCTTTGACCACCGTGTATTGCCGTGCTACCGCCTTTGTGTTGGGTCTCGAATTGTGTTGCCGCGTCATTGTTTTGACTGCCATCTGATGCGTCTGAGCATTAGACCGTCCTCTGTTGTCTTACGTTGTGCGTTGCATTGCTCTGTCGGTATCTTGCCTGCTGTCTGACCTCTGTTGGCGTTGGAAGGCACAGTATTGTGGGTCCCTTTGTGGGTTATTTATTTGACTGACTATATCACTGTACTGCGCTGTGTAGTGTTACGTCTCGGATTCTGTTGTCCTGTAACTGTCTCGACCGCCACCTGACGCCCTGTGGGATGGTACTGCCCTGTGTGTTGGGGTTTTGCCAGGTTGTTCTTTCTTTCGTTCTGTTTTGCATTGTACTGCCCTGTGCTGTGTTACGTTTGGCATTGTATTGCCATGGAATTGTCCTGAGTGCCACGTGATATATTGTGGCAGGGTGCTGCACTGTTTTGTGGTATTTTTTTATGGGGTGGTTGTTGATGTGAGTGTGTTTTGCCTTGTAGTGCCCTGTATCGTGTTTTGTCTTGTGTCGTAGTGCCCTGTCATTGTCTAGACGGTCATTTTATAGACGTTCTGTCCTAGGACTGCACTGTATTGTGACTTCTTTAATAGGTTGTTGTTTCTTTGACCGTGCAGTGTCTTGTAGTGCCCCGTGTCGTGTTACACCTTGCGATGCGTTGCTCTGTCGTTGTCTCGACTGCCATCTGAGAGAGAGTCTGGCATTGTATGGCACTGCACTGTGAATTCTTTCCTTGGCTGTTCTTTATTTGATGGTGTATGGCGTTGTACTGCCCTGTGTAACTTTGTCTTGCCTTGTATTGCCCTGACGTTGTTGCCTTGCTTGTTATTTGAGCTTGTCTGGGATTGGACTGCACTGTATTGTGAGTTTCTGAATGAGTTCTTGGGTTGTGTGTTCCATCGTTGCGTCCTGTATTGTTAGGCATTGCATTGCATTGCCCCATCGTTGTTTTGACGATCACTCGAAACATTCTGTCGGAGGACTGCGCTGTATCGTGGGTGTGTTGATGGGTTGTTCTTAATTTGGCTGCGTATTGCCTCGTGCTGCCCCGTGTTGTGTTATGTCTTGCATTGTATTGGTCTGTCATTGTTTCGACTGTTGTTTTAGACTGTCTGGGATTGTACTGCTCTGTGTTGTGAATTCTTGAATTGGTTGTTCTTTGTTTGACCGGTGTGGTGGTGCGGTGCCCTCCTCCCCGCCGCTTCCCACCCCCTCACCCCCCCAACCCCCTTTTCTCTCCTCCCCGCAGTCAACAGAGTCAACACACCGTCTGGACTGGGGACTGAGTTATTTTTTTCCCAGGCTGATATGACTACAAGTCAATTAGCTTCCTCTACAAATAGTGGACAGGACAGGAGCCCTTGGAGCCTTCCTGCCCGGCAGCGGCCTGTTCGCCACCTCCGGCGCTTGAGCGGGGACGCTCACGTAAGGTTCTGCTCCTCGAGGTTGAGAGACGCCTTGCCGCAGCAGAACCTGGGTAAGTGACTAATAGCATGCAGAGCTTTGCAATCTTAGCTGAGTGATAGAACGGGTTGATGGCGCAGATACAATCCTTTAGAGGGAAAGGGTTGCCCAAGGCCGGGGCAAGGATGGGATCCAGCCGCACCTAGACTCCTCTCGGAGAAGGAGTTTAGAAAGCAAGGGGGTCCTTTCCGAGCCTCGTGACTCAAGGGGAGGGTCTCCCTGACAGCTCGTCTGACCCTGGCCCCTAGGCAGTAAGTAACCCGGGGTACGTGGCCGTGCAATCTGCTGAAGCGCTGTCACGTGCACTGCTACCTTTGTTGAATCCCTGCGTGTGTGTTTCTAAATGTTTCCTTCTCTCTTAGGAGTGAAGTGAATCGCTCTGCCCGCCACAACTGCATATTGCCTTGTCCGGCCCCGTGTGGTGTTACGTCTTGCGTTGTACGGCTCTGTTGTTGTCTTGACTGTCATCTGATCTATTCTGCCGTTGTATGCCACCGTCTTGTCACTTCCTTCATCAGCTGTTTTTTATTTGACGGTGTATTGCATTGTACTGCCATGCACGCTGTCTCGCTGTCTCGCATTGTATTGTCCTGCCATTGTCGGGTTTGTGACTTTAGACTTTGTGTTTAAAACTTTCACAGTCCACTGCAGTCCAAAAATTGGTTGTTGTTCATTGAACCGTGTATTTGTTAAACAATTCCCAATCCCGTGCAGTCCTAGAACGGTTTGCTGTTTATTTGAGCGGGTATTGGCTTGTGGTGACCCGTATAGTGCTATGTCTGGTGTTGGATTACCCTGTCATTGTTTGGATTGTCATTTCAGCCATTGTGTTACAAAATTCTCGAGACCGTGCAGTTCTGGACTCGTTTTCTTTTTATTTCACCGTGTATCGGATTGTAGTGGCCGGTATAGTGTTAGGTCTTGCGTTGTATTGCTCTGGACGTGTCTTGATTGATATCTGATATGTCCTCTCATTGTAGTGCGCTGTCTCGTCAGTTTTGTATGCAGTTCTAGAATCGTTTTCTTTGTATTTCACCGTGTATCGGATTGTAGTGCCCGGTATACTGTTAGGTCTTGCATTGTATTGTTCTGGACGCGTCTGGATTGATATCTGATATGTCCTCTCATTGCAGTGCGCTGTCTCGTCAGTTTTGTATGCAGTTCTAGAATCGTTTTCTTTGTATTTCACCGAGTATCGGATTGTAGTGCCCGGTATACTGTTAGGACTTGCATTTTATATTGCGCTGGACCCGTCTTGATTGATATCTGATATGGTCTCTCATTATAGCGCGCTGTCTCGTCAGTTTTGTAATGGGTTGTTCTCTGTTTGACTGTAGATTGCATTCTACCGCCCCCTATAATGTTATGTCTTGGATTCTGTTGCTCATTCACTTTATCGAGTGCCATCTGCGACCGGGATTGCAGCGCGCTCGTCTGTGGGTTTTTGATCGGCGGTTCATTATTTGACTACCTCTTGCCTCGTCCTGCCCCGTGTTGTGTTTTGTCTTGCATTGTATTGCGCTGTAATCGCCCTGACGACTGTCTGATCCGTTCCGGTATGTGCCGCTGTGTCTTGCGGGTTTTTTAAACGTTTGTTCTTTATTTGTCTGCGTATTGCCTTGTAGTGCCCTGTATGGTGTTCTGTCTTGCGTTGCATTGCCCCGTCGTTCTCTTCACTGTCATTGTGGACGCTCTGGGATAGTAGCCATCTGTATGGTGGGGGTTTTACCGGGTGCTCTTGCTTTGACCACCGTGTATTGCCGTGCTACCGCCTTTGTGTTGGGTCTCGAATTGTGTTGCCGCGTCATTGTTTTGACTGCCATCTGATGCGTCTGAGCATTAGACCGTCCTCTGTTGTCTTACGTTGTGCGTTGCATTGCTCTGTCGGTATCTTGCCTGCTGTCTGACCTCTGTTGGCGTTGGAAGGCACAGTATTGTGGGTCCCTTTGTGGGTTGTTTATTTGACTGACTATATCACTGTACTGCGCTGTGTAGTGTTACGTCTCGGATTCTGTTGTCCTGTAACTGTCTCGACCGCCACCTGACGCCCTGTGGGATGGTACTGCCCTGTGTGTTGGGGTTTTGCCAGGTTGTTCTTTCTTTCATTCTGTTTTGCATTGTACTGCCCTGTGCTGTGTTACGTTTGGCATTGTATTGCCATGGAATTGTCCTGAGTGCCACGTGATATATTGTGGCAGGGTGCTGCACTGTTTTGTGGTATTTTTTTATGGGGTGGTTGTTGATGTGAGTGTGTTTTGCCTTGTAGTGCCCTGTATCGTGTTTTGTCTTGCGTCGTAGTGCCCTGTCATTGTCTAGACGGTCATTTTATAGACGTTCTGTCCTAGGACTGCACTGTATTGTGACTTCTTTAATAGGTTGTTGTTTCTTTGACCGTGCAGTGTCTTGTAGTGCCCCGTATCGCGTTACACCTTGCGATGCGTTGCTCTGTCGTTGTCTCGACTGCCATCTGAGAGAGAGTCTGGCATTGTATGGCACTGCACTGTGAATTCTTTCCTTGGCTGTTCTTTATTTGATGGTGTATGGCGTTGTACTGCCCTGTGTAACTTTGTCTTGCCTTGTATTGCCCTGACGTTGTTGTCTTGCTTGTTATTTGAGCTTGTCTGGGATTGGACTGCACTGTATTGTGAGTTTCTGAATGAGTTCTTGGGTTGTGTGTTCCATCGTTGCGTCCTGTATTGTTAGGCATTGCATTGCATTGCCCCATCGTTGTTTTGACGATCACTTGAAACATTCTGTCGGAGGACTGCGCTGTATCGTGGGTGTGTTGATGGGTTGTTCTTAATTTGGCTGCGTATTGCCTCGTGCTGCCCCGTGTTGTGTTATGTCTTGCATTGTATTGGTCTGTCATTGTTTCGACTGTTGTTTTAGACTGTCTGGGATTGTACTGCTCTGTGTTGTGAATTCTTGAATTGGTTGTTCTTTGTTTGACCGGTGTGGTGGTGCGGTGCCCTCCTCCCCGCCGTTTCCCACCCCCTCACCCCCCCAACCCCCTTTTCTCTCCTCCCCGCAGTCAACAGAGTCAACACACCGTCTGGACTGGGGACTGAGTTATTTTTTTCCCAGGCTGATATGACTACAAGTCAATTAGCTTCCTCTACAAATAGTGGACAGGACAAGAGCCCTTGGAGCCTTCCTGCCCGGCAGCGGCCTGTTCGCCACCTCCGGCGCTTGAGCGGGGACGCTCACGTAAGGTTCTGCTCCTCGAGGTTGAGAGACGCCTTGCCGCAGCAGAACCTGGGTAAGTGACTAATAGCATGCAGAGCTTTGCAATCTTAGCTGAGTGATAGAACGGGTTGATGGCGCAGATACAATCCTTTAGAGGGAAAGGGTTGCCCAAGGCCGGGGCAAGGATGGGATCCAGCCGCACCTAGACTCCTCTCGGAGAAGGAGTTTAGAAAGCAAGGGGGTCCTTTCCGAGCCTCGTGACTCAAGGGGAGGGTCTCCCTGACAGCTCGTCTGACCCTGGCCCCTAGGCAGTAAATAACCCGGGGTACGTGGCCGTGCAATCTGCTGAAGCGCTGTCACGTGCACTGCTACCTTTGTTGAATCCCTGCGTGTGTGTTTCTAAATGTTTCCTTCTCTCTTAGGAGTGAAGTGAATCGCTCTGCCCGCCACAACTGCATATTGCCTTGTCCGGCCCCGTGTGGTGTTACGTCTTGCGTTGTATGGCTCTGTTGTTGTCTTGACTGTCATCTGATCTATTCTGCCATTGTATGCCACCGTCTTGTCACTTCCTTCATCAGCTGTTTTTTATTTGACGGTGTATTGCATTGTACTGCCATGCACGCTGTCTCGCTGTCTCGCATTGTATTGTCCTGCCATTGTCGGGTTTGTGACTTTAGACTTTGTGTTTAAAACTTTCACAGTCCACTGCAGTCCAAAAATTGGTTGTTGTTCATTGAACTGTGTATTTGTTAAACAATTCCCAATCCCGTGCAGTCCTAGAACGGTTTGCTGTTTATTTGAGCGGGTATTGGCTTGTGGTGACCCGTATAGTGCTATGTCTGGTGTTGGATTACCCTGTCATTGTTTGGATTGTCATTTCAGCCATTGTGTTACAAAATTCTCGAGACCGTGCAGTTCTGGACTCGTTTTCTTTTTATTTCACCGTGTATCGGATTGTAGTGGCCGGTATAGTGTTAGGTCTTGCGTTGTATTGCTCTGGACGCGTCTTGATTGATATCTGATATGTCCTCTCATTGCAGTGCGCTGTCTCATCAGTTTTGTATGCAGTTCTAGAATCGTTTTCTTTGTATTTCACCGTGTATCGGATTGTAGTGCCCGGTATACTGTTAGGTCTTGCATTGTAGTGTTCTGGACGCGTCTGGATTGATATCTGATATGTCCTCTCATTGCAGTGCGCTGTCTCGTCAGTTTTGTATGCAGTTCTAGAATCGTTTTCTTTGTATTTCACCGAGTATCGGATTGTAGTGCCCGGTATACTGTTAGGTCTTGCATTTTATATTGCGCTGGACCCGTCTTGATTGATATCTGATATGGTCTCTCATTATAGCGCGCTGTCTCGTCAGTTTTGTAATGGGTTGTTCTCTGTTTGACTGTAGGTTGCATTCTACCGCCCCCTATAATGTTATGTCTTGGATTCTGTTGCTCATTCACTTTATCGAGTGCCATCTGCGACCGGGATTGCAGCGCGCTCGTCTGTGGGTTTTTGATCGGCGGTTCATTATTTGACTACCTCTTGCCTCGTCCTGCCCCGTGTTGTGTTTTGTCTTGCATTGTATTGCGCTGTAATCGCCCTGACGACTGTCTGATCCGTTCCGGTATGTGCCGCTCTGTCTTGCGGGTTTTTTAAACGTTTGTTCTTTATTTGTCTGCGTATTGCCTTGTAGTGCCCTGTATGGTGTTCTGTCTTGCGTTGCATTGCCCCGTCGTTCTCTTCACTGTCATTGTGGACGCTCTGGGATAGTAGCCATCTGTATGGTGGGGGTTTTACCGGGTGCTCTTGCTTTGACCACCGTGTATTGCCGTGCTACCGCCTTTGTGTTGGGTCTCGAATTGTGTTGCCGCGTCATTGTTTTGACTGCCATCTGATGCGTCTGAGCATTAGACCGTCCTCTGTTGTCTTACGTTGTGCGTTGCATTGCTCTGTCGGTATCTTGCCTGCTGTCTGACCTCTGTTGGCGTTGGAAGGCACAGTATTGTGGGTCCCTTTGTGGGTTATTTATTTGACTGACTATATCACTGTACTGCGCTGTGTAATGTTACGTCTCGGATTCTGTTGTCCTGTAACTGTCTCGACCGCCACCTGACGCCCTGTGGGATGGTACTGCCCTGTGTGTTGGGGTTTTGCCAGGTTGTTCTTTCTTTCATTCTGTTTTGCATTGTACTGCCCTGTGCTGTGTTACGTTTGGCATTGTATTGCCATGGAATTGTCCTGAGTGCCACGTGATATATTGTGGCAGGGTGCTGCACTGTTTTGTGGTATTTTTTTATGGGGTGGTTGTTGATGTGAGTGTGTTTTGCCTTGTAGTGCCCTGTATCGTGTTTTGTCTTGCGTTGTAGTGCCCTGTCATTGTCTAGACGGTCATTTTATAGACGTTCTGTCCTAGGACTGCACTGTATTGTGACTTCTTTAATAGGTTGTTGTTTCTTTGACCGTGCAGTGTCTTGTAGTGCCCCGTATCGTGTTACACCTTGCGATGCGTTGCTCTGTCGTTGTCTCGACTGCCATCTGAGAGAGAGTCTGGCATTGTATGGCACTGCACTGTGAATTCTTTCCTTGGCTGTTCTTTATTTGATGGTGTATGGCGTTGTACTGCCCTGTGTAACTTTGTCTTGCCTTGTATTGCCCTGACGTTGTTGTCTTGCTTGTTATTTGAGCTTGTCTGGGATTGGACTGCACTGTATTGTGAGTTTCTGAATGAGTTCTTGGGTTGTGTGTTCCATCGTTGCGTCCTGTATTGTTAGGCATTGCATTGCATTGCCCCATCGTTGTTTTGACGATCACTCGAAACATTCTGTCGGAGGACTGCGCTGTATCGTGGGTGTGTTGATGGGTTGTTCTTAATTTGGCTGCGTATTGCCTCGTGCTGCCCCGTGTTGTGTTATGTCTTGCATTGCATTGGTCTGTCATTGTTTCGACTGTTGTTTTAGACTGTCTGGGATTGTACTGCTCTGTGTTGTGAATTCTTGAATTGGTTGTTCTTTGTTTGACCGGTGTGGTGGTGCGGTGCCCTCCTCCCCGCCGTTTCCCACCCCCTCACCCCCCCAACCCCCTTTTCTCTCCTCCCCGCAGTCAACAGAGTCAACACACCGTCTGGACTGGGGACTGAGTTATTTTTTTCCCAGGCTGATATGACTACAAGTCAATTAGCTTCCTCTACAAATAGTGGACAGGACAAGAGCCCTTGGAGCCTTCCTGCCCGGCAGCGGCCTGTTCGCCACCTCCGGCGCTTGAGCGGAGACGCTCACGTAAGGTTCTGCTCCTCGAGGTTGAGAGACGCCTTGCCGCAGCAGAACCTGGGTAAGTGACTAATAGCATGCAGAGCTTTGCAATCTTAGCTGAGTGATAGAACGGGTTGATGGCGCAGATACAATCCTTTAGAGGGAAAGTGTTGCCCAAGGCCGGGGCAAGGATGGGATCCAGCCGCACCTAGACTCCTCTCGGAGAAGGAGTTTAGAAAGCAAGGGGGTCCTTTCCGAGCCTCGTGACTCAAGGGGAGGGTCTCCCTGACAGCTCGTCTGACCCTGGCCCCTAGGCAGTAAGTAACCCGGGGTACGTGGCCGTGCAATCTGCTGAAGCGCTGTCACGTGCACTGCTACCTTTGTTGAATCCCTGCGTGTGTGTTTCTAAATGTTTCCTTCTCTCTTAGGAGTGAAGTGAATCGCTCTGCCCGCCACAACTGCATATTGCCTTGTCCGGCCCCGTGTGGTGTTACGTCTTGCGTTGTACGGCTCTGTTGTTGTCTTGACTGTCATCTGATCTATTCTGCCGTTGTCTGCCACCGTCTTGTCACTTCCTTCATCAGCTGTTTTTTATTTGATGGTGTATTGCATTGTACTGCCATGCACGCTGTCTCGCTGTCTCGCATTGTATTGTCCTGTCATTGTCGGGTTTGTGACTTTAGACTTTGTGTTTAAAACTTTCACAGTCCACTGCAGTCCAAAAATTGGTTGTTGTTCATTGAACTGTGTATTTGTTAAACAATTCCCAATCCCGTGCAGTCCTAGAACGGTTTGCTGTTTATTTGAGCGGGTATTGGCTTGTGCTGAGCCGTATAGTGCTATGTCTGGTGTTGGATTACCCTGTCATTGTTTGGATTGTCATTTCAGCCATTGTGTTACAAAATTCTCGAGACCGTGCAGTTCTGGACTCGTTTTCTTTTTATTTCACCGTGTATCGGATTGTAGTGGCCGGTATAGTGTTAGGTCTTGCGTTGTATTGCTCTGGACGCGTCTTGATTGATATCTGATATGTCCTCTCATTGTAGTGCGCTGTCTCGTCAGTTTTGTATGCAGTTCTAGAATCGTTTTCTTTGTATTTCACCGTGTATCGGGTTGTAGTGCCCGGTATACTGTTAGGTCTTGCATTGTATTGTTCTGGACGCGTCTGGATTGATATCTGATATGTCCTCTCATTGCAGTGCGCTGTCTCGTCAGTTTTGTATGCAGTTCTAGAATCGTTTTCTTTGTATTTCACCGTGTATCGGATTGTAGTGCCCGGTATACTGTTAGGACTTGCATTTTATATTGCGCTGGACCGGTCTTGATTCATATCTGATATGGTCTCTCATTATAGCGCGCTGTCTCGTCAGTTTTGTAATGGGTTGTTCTCTGTTTGACTGTAGATTGCATTCTACCGCCCCCTATAATGTTATGTCTTGGATTCTGTTGCTCATTCACTTTATCGAGTGCCATCTGCGACCGGGATTGCAGCGCGCTCGTCTGTGGGTTTTTGATCGGCGGTTCATTATTTGACTACCTCTTGCCTCGTCCTGCCCCGTGTTGTGTTTTGTCTTGCATTGTATTGCCCTGTAATCGCCCTGACGACTGTCTGATCCGTTCCGGTATGTGCCGCTGTGTCTTGCGGGTTTTTTAAACGTTTGTTCTTTATTTGTCTGCGTATTGCCTTGTAGTGCCCTGTATGGTGTTCTGTCTTGCGTTGCATTGCCCCGTCGTTCTCTTCACTGTCATTGTGGACGCTCTGGGATAGTAGCCATCTGTATGGTGGGGGTTTTACCGGGTGCTCTTGCTTTGACCACCGTGTATTGCCGTGCTACCGCCTTTGTGTTGGGTCTCGAATTGTGTTGCCGCGTCATTGTTTTGACTGCCATCTGATGCGTCTGAGCATTAGACCGTCCTCTGTTGTCTTACGTTGTGCGTTGCATTGCTCTGTCGGTATCTTGCCTGCTGTCTGACCTCTGTTGGCGTTGGAAGGCACAGTATTGTGGGTCCCTTTGTGGGTTGTTTATTTGACTGACTATATCACTGTACTGCGCTGTGTAGTGTTACGTCTCGGATTCTGTTGTCCTGTAACTGTCTCGACCGCCACCTGACGCCCTGTGGGATGGTACTGCCCTGTGTGTTGGGGTTTTGCCAGGTTGTTCTTTCTTTCATTCTGTTTTGCATTGTACTGCCCTGTGCTGTGTTACGTTTGGCATTGTATTGCCATGGAATTGTCCTGAGTGCCACGTGATATATTGTGGCAGGGTGCTGCACTGTTTTGTGGTATTTTTTTATGGGGTGGTTGTTGATGTGAGTGTGTTTTGCCTTGTAGTGCCCTGTATCGTGTTTTGTCTTGCGTTGTAGTGCCCTGTCATTGTCTAGACGGTCATTTTATAGACGTTCTGTCCTAGGACTGCACTGTATTGTGACTTCTTTAATAGGTTGTTGTTTCTTTGACCGTGCAGTGTCTTGTAGTGCCCCGTATCACGTTACACCTTGCGATGCGTTGCTCTGTCGTTGTCTCGACTGCCATCTGAGAGAGAGTCTGGCATTGTATGGCACTGCACTGTGAATTCTTTCCTTGGCTGTTCTTTATTTGATGGTGTATGGCGTTGTACTGCCCTGTGTAACTTTGTCTTGCCTTGTATTGCCCTGACGTTGTTGTCTTGCTTGTTATTTGAGCTTGTCTGGGATTGGACTGCACTGTATTGTGAGTTTCTGAATGAGTTCTTGGGTTGTGTGTTCCATCGTTGCGTCCTGTATTGTTAGGCATTGCATTGCATTGCCCCATCGTTGTTTTGACGATCACTTGAAACATTCTGTCGGAGGACTGCGCTGTATCGTGGGTGTGTTGATGGGTTGTTCTTAATTTGGCTGCGTATTGCCTCGTGCTGCCCCGTGTTGTGTTATGTCTTGCATTGTATTGGTCTGTCATTGTTTCGACTGTTGTTTTAGACTGTCTGGGATTGTACTGCTCTGTGTTGTGAATTCTTGAATTGGTTGTTCTTTGTTTGACCGGTGTGGTGGTGCGGTGCCCTCCTCCCCGCCGTTTCCCACCCCCTCACCCCCCCAACCCCCTTTTCTCTCCTCCCCGCAGTCAAGAGAGTCAACACACCGTCTGGACTGGGGACTGAGTTATTTTTTTCCCAGGCTGATATGACTACAAGTCAATTAGCTTCCTCTACAAATAGTGGACAGGACAAGAGCCCTTGGAGCCTTCCTGCCCGGCAGCGGCCTGTTCGCCACCTCCGGCGCTTGAGCGGAGACGCTCACGTAAGGTTCTGCTCCTCGAGGTTGAGAGACGCCTTGCCGCAGCAGAACCTGGGTAAGTGACTAATAGCATGCAGAGCTTTGCAATCTTAGCTGAGTGATAGAACGGGTTGATGGCGCAGATACAATCCTTTAGAGGGAAAGGGTTGCCCAAGGCCGGGGCAAGGATGGGATCCAGCCGCACCTAGACTCCTCTCGGAGAAGGAGTTTAGAAAGCAAGGGGGTCCTTTCCGAGCCTCGTGACTCAAGGGGAGGGTCTCCCTGACAGCTCGTCTGACCCTGGCCCCTAGGCAGTAAATAACCCGGGGTACGTGGCCGTGCAATCTGCTGAAGCGCTGTCACGTGCACTGCTACCTTTGTTGAATCCCTGCGTGTGTGTTTCTAAATGTTTCCTTCTCTCTTAGGAGTGAAGTGAATCGCTCTGCCCGCCACAACTGCATATTGCCTTGTCCGGCCCCGTGTGGTGTTACGTCTTGCGTTGTATGGCTCTGTTGTTGTCTTGACTGTCATCTGATCTATTCTGCCGTTGTCTGCCACCGTCTTGTCACTTCCTTCATCAGCTGTTTTTTATTTGACGGTGTATTGCATTGTACTGCCATGCACGCTGTCTCGCTGTCTCGCATTGTATTGTCCTGTCATTGTCGGGTTTGTGACTTTAGACTTTCTGTTTAAAACTTTCACAGTCCACTGCAGTCCAAAAATTGGTTGTTGTTCATTGAACTGTGTATTTGTTAAACAATTCCCAATCCCGTGCAGTCCTAGAACGGTTTGCTGTTTATTTGAGCGGCTATTGGCTTGTGGTGACCCGTATAGTGCTATGTCTGGTGTTGGATTACCCTGTCATTGTTTGGATTGTCATTTCAGCCATTGTGTTACAAAATTCTCGAGACCGTGCAGTTCTGGACTCGTTTTCTTTTTATTTCACCGTGTATCGGATTGTAGTGGCCGGTATAGTGTTAGGTCTTGCGTTGTATTGCTCTGGACCCGTCTTGATTGATATCTGATATGTCCTCTCATTGTAGTGCGCTGTCTCGTCAGTTTTGTATGCAGTTCTAGAATCGTTTTCTTTGTATTTCACCGTGTATCGGATTCTAGTGCCCGGTATACTGTTAGGTCTTGCATTGTATTGTTCTGGACGCGTCTGGATTGATATCTGATATGTCCTCTCATTGCAGTGCGCTGTCTCGTCAGTTTTGTATGCAGTTCTAGAATCGTTTTCTTTGTATTTCACCGAGTATCGGATTGTAGTGCCCGGTATACTGTTAGGTCTTGCATTTTATATTGCGCTGGACCCGTCTTGATTGATATCTGATATGGTCTCTCATTATAGCGCGCTGTCTCGTCAGTTTTGTAATGGGTTGTTCTCTGTTTGACTGTAGATTGCATTCTACCGCCCCCTATAATGTTATGTCTTGGATTCTGTTGCTCATTCACTTTATCGAGTGCCATCTGCGACCGGGATTGCAGCGCGCTCGTCTGTGGGTTTTTGATCGGCGGTTCATTATTTGACTACCTCTTGCCTCGTCCTGCCCCGTGTTGTGTTTTGTCTTGCATTGTATTGCCCTGTAATCGCCCTGACGACTGTCTGATCCGTTCCGGTATGTGCCGCTCTGTCTTGCGGGTTTTTTAAACGTTTGTTCTTTATTTGTCTGCGTATTGCCTTGTAGTGCCCTGTATGGTGTTCTGTCTTGCGTTGCATTGCCCCGTCGTTCTCTTCACTGTCATTGTGGACGCTCTGGGATAGTAGCCATCTGTATGGTGGGGGTTTTACCGGGTGCTCTTGCTTTGACCACCGTGTATTGCCGTGCTACCGCCTTTGTGTTGGGTCTCGAATTGTGTTGCCGCGTCATTGTTTTGACTGCCATCTGATGCGTCTGAGCATTAGACCGTCCTCTGTTGTCTTACGTTGTGCGTTGCATTGCTCTGTCGGTATCTTGCCTGCTGTCTGACCTCTGTTGGCGTTGGAAGGCTCAGTATTGTGGGTCCCTTTGTGGGTTATTTATTTGACTGACTATATCACTGTACTGCGCTGTGTAATGTTACGTCTCGGATTCTGTTGTCCTGTAACTGTCTCGACCGCCACCTGACGCCCTGTGGGATGGTACTGCCCTGTGTGTTAGGGTTTTGCCAGGTTGTTCTTTCTTTCATTCTGTTTTGCATTGTACTGCCCTGTGCTGTGTTACGTTTGGCATTGTATTGCCATGGAATTGTCCTGAGTGCCACGTGATATATTGTGGCAGGGTGCTGCACTGTTTTGTGGTATTTTTTTATGGGGTGGTTGTTGATGTGAGTGTGTTTTGCCTTGTAGTGCCCTGTATCGTGTTTTGTCTTGCGTTGTAGTGCCCTGTCATTGTCTAGACGGTCATTTTATAGACGTTCTGTCCTAGGACTGCACTGTATTGTGACTTCTTTAATAGGTTGTTGTTTCTTTGACCGTGCAGTGTCTTGTAGTGCCCCGTATCGCGTTACACCTTGCGATGCGTTGCTCTGTCGTTGTCTCGACTGCCATCTGAGAGAGAGTCTGGCATTGTATGGCACTGCACTGTGAATTCTTTCCTTGGCTGTTCTTTATTTGATGGTGTATGGCGTTGTACTGCCCTGTGTAACTTTGTCTTGCCTTGTATTGCCCTGACGTTGTTGTCTTGCTTGTTATTTGAGCTTGTCTGGGATTGGACTGCACTGTATTGTGAGTTTCTGAATGAGTTCTTGGGTTGTGTGTTCCATCGTTGCGTCCTGTATTGTTAGGCATTGCATTGCATTGCCCCATCGTTGTTTTGACGATCACTTGAAACATTCTGTCGGAGGACTGCGCTGTATCGTGGGTGTGTTGATGGGTTGTTCTTAATTTGGCTGCGTATTGCCTCGTGCTGCCCCGTGTTGTGTTATGTCTTGCATTGTATTGGTCTGTCATTGTTTCGACTGTTGTTTTAGACTGTCTGGGATTGTACTGCTCTGTGTTGTGAATTCTTGAATTGGTTGTTCTTTGTTTGACCGGTGTGGTGGTGCGGTGCCCTCCTCCCCGCCGTTTCCCACCCCCTCACCCCCCCAACCCCCTTTTCTCTCCTCCCCGCAGTCAACAGAGTCAACACACCGTCTGGACTGGGGACTGAGTTATTTTTTTCCCAGGCTGATATGACTACAAGTCAATTAGCTTCCTCTACAAATAGTGGACAGGACAAGAGCCCTTGGAGCCTTCCTGCCCGGCAGCGGCCTGTTCGCCACCTCCGGCGCTTGAGCGGAGACGCTCACGTAAGGTTCTGCTCCTCGAGGTTGAGAGACGCCTTGCCGCAGCAGAACCTGGGTAAGTGACTAATAGCATGCAGAGCTTTGCAATCTTAGCTGAGTGATAGAACGGGTTGATGGCGCAGATACAATCCTTTAGAGGGAAAGGGTTGCCCAAGGCCGGGGCAAGGATGGGATCCAGCCGCACCTAGACTCCTCTCGGAGAAGGAGTTTAGAAAGCAAGGGGGTCCTTTCCGAGCCTCGTGACTCAAGGGGAGGGTCTCCCTGACAGCTCGTCTGACCCTGGCCCCTAGGCAGTAAGTAACCCGGGGTACGTGGCCGTGCAATCTGCTGAAGCGCTGTCACGTGCACTGCTACCTTTGTTGAATCCCTGCGTGTGTGTTTCTAAATGTTTCCTTCTCTCTTAGGAGTGAAGTGAATCGCTCTGCCCGCCACAACTGCATATTGCCTTGTCCGGCCCCGTGTGGTGTTACGTCTTGCGTTGTACGGCTCTGTTGTTGTCTTGACTGTCATCTGATCTATTCTGCCGTTGTCTGCCACCGTCTTGTCACTTCCTTCATCAGCTGTTTTTTATTTGACGGTGTATTGCATTGTACTGCCATGCACGCTGTCTCGCATTGTATTGTCCTGTCATTGTTGGGTTTGTGACTTTAGACTTTCTGTTTAAAACTTTCACAGTCCACTGCAGTCCAAAAATTGGTTGTTGTTCATTGAACTGTGTATTTGTTAAACAATTCCCAATCCCGTGCAGTCCTAGAACGGTTTGCTGTTTATTTGAGCGGGTATTGGCTTGTGCTGACCCGTATAGTGCTATGTCTGGTGTTGGATTACCCTGTCATTGTTTGGATTGTCATTTCAGCCATTGTGTTACAAAATTCTCGAGACCGTGCAGTTCTGGACTCGTTTTCTTTTTATTTCACCGTGTATCGGATTGTAGTGGCCGGTATAGTGTTAGGTCTTGCGTTGTATTGCTCTGGACGCGTCTTGATTGATATCTGATATGTCCTCTCATTGTAGTGCGCTGTCTCGTCAGTTTTGTATGCAGTTCTAGAATCGTTTTCTTTGTATTTCACCGTGTATCGGGTTGTAGTGCCCGGTATACTGTTAGGTCTTGCATTGTATTGTTCTGGACGCGTCTGGATTGATATCTGATATGTCCTCTCATTGCAGTGCGCTGTCTCGTCAGTTTTGTATGCAGTTCTAGAATCGTTTTCTTTGTATTTCACCGTGTATCGGATTGTAGTGCCCGGTATACTGTTAGGACTTGCATTTTATATTGCGCTGGACCGGTCTTGATTCATATCTGATATGGTCTCTCATTATAGCGCGCTGTCTCGTCAGTTTTGTAATGGGTTGTTCTCTGTTTGACTGTAGATTGCATTCTACCGCCCCCTATAATGTTATGTCTTGGATTCTGTTGCTCATTCACTTTATCGAGTGCCATCTGCGACCGGGATTGCAGCGCGCTCGTCTGTGGGTTTTTGATCGGCGGTTCATTATTTGACTACCTCTTGCCTCGTCCTGCCCCGTGTTGTGTTTTGTCTTGCATTGTATTGCGCTGTAATCGCCCTGACGACTGTCTGATCCGTTCCGGTATGTGCCGCTGTGTCTTGCGGGTTTTTTAAACGTTTGTTCTTTATTTGTCTGCGTATTGCCTTGTAGTGCCCTGTATGGTGTTCTGTCTTGCGTTGCATTGCCCCGTCGTTCTCTTCACTGTCATTGTGGACGCTCTGGGATAGTAGCCATCTGTATGGTGGGGGTTTTACCGGGTGCTCTTGCTTTGACCACCGTGTATTGCCGTGCTACCGCCTTTGTGTTGGGTCTCGAATTGTGTTGCCGCGTCATTGTTTTGACTGCCATCTGATGCGTCTGAGCATTAGACCGTCCTCTGTTGTCTTACGTTGTGCGTTGCATTGCTCTGTCGGTATCTTGCCTGCTGTCTGACCTCTGTTGGCGTTGGAAGGCACAGTATTGTGGGTCCCTTTGTGGGTTATTTATTTGACTGACTATATCACTGTACTGCGCTGTGTAGTGTTACGTCTCGGATTCTGTTGTCCTGTAACTGTCTCGACCGCCACCTGACGCCCTGTGGGATGGTACTGCCCTGTGTGTTGGGGTTTTGCCAGGTTGTTCTTTCTTTCATTCTGTTTTGCATTGTACTGCCCTGTGCTGTGTTACGTTTGGCATTGTATTGCCATGGAATTGTCCTGAGTGCCACGTGATATATTGTGGCAGGGTGCTGCACTGTTTTGTGGTATTTTTTTATGGGGTGGTTGTTGATGTGAGTGTGTTTTGCCTTGTAGTGCCCTGTATCGTGTTTTGTCTTGCGTTGTAGTGCCCTGTCATTGTCTAGACGGTCATTTTATAGACGTTCTGTCCTAGGACTGCACTGTATTGTGACTTCTTTAATAGGTTGTTGTTTCTTTGACCGTGCAGTGTCTTGTAGTGCCCCGTATCGCGTTACACCTTGCGATGCGTTGCTCTGTCGTTGTCTCGACTGCCATCTGAGAGAGAGTCTGGCATTGTATGGCACTGCACTGTGAATTCTTTCCTTGGCTGTTCTTTATTTGATGGTGTATGGCGTTGTACTGCCCTGTGTAACTTTGTCTTGCCTTGTATTGCCCTGACGTTGTTGTCTTGCTTGTTATTTGAGCTTGTCTGGGATTGGACTGCACTGTATTGTGAGTTTCTGAATGAGTTCTTGGGTTGTGTGTTCCATCGTTGCGTCCTGTATTGTTAGGCATTGCATTGCATTGCCCCATCGTTGTTTTGACGATCACTTGAAACATTCTGTCGGAGGACTGCGCTGTATCGTGGGTGTGTTGATGGGTTGTTCTTAATTTGGCTGCGTATTGCCTCGTGCTGCCCCGTGTTGTGTTATGTCTTGCATTGTATTGGTCTGTCATTGTTTCGACTGTTGTTTTAGACTGTCTGGGATTGTACTGCTCTGTGTTGTGAATTCTTGAATTGGTTGTTCTTTGTTTGACCGGTGTGGTGGTGCGGTGCCCTCCTCCCCGCCGTTTCCCACCCCCTCACCCCCCCAACCCCCTTTTCTCTCCTCCCCGCAGTCAAGAGAGTCAACACACCGTCTGGACTGGGGACTGAGTTATTTTTTTCCCAGGCTGATATGACTACAAGTCAATTAGCTTCCTCTACAAATAGTGGACAGGACAAGAGCCCTTGGAGCCTTCCTGCCCGGCAGCGGCCTGTTCGCCACCTCCGGCGCTTGAGCGGAGACGCTCACGTAAGGTTCTGCTCCTCGAGGTTGAGAGACGCCTTGCCGCAGCAGAACCTGGGTAAGTGACTAATAGCATGCAGAGCTTTGCAATCTTAGCTGAGTGATAGAACGGGTTGATGGCGCAGATACAATCCTTTAGAGGGAAAGGGTTGCCCAAGGCCGGGGCAAGGATGGGATCCAGCCGCACCTAGACTCCTCTCGGAGAAGGAGTTTAGAAAGCAAGGGGGTCCTTTCCGAGCCTCGTGACTCAAGGGGAGGGTCTCCCTGACAGCTCGTCTGACCCTGGCCCCTAGGCAGTAAATAACCCGGGGTACGTGGCCGTGCAATCTGCTGAAGCGCTGTCACGTGCAGTGCTACCTTTGTTGAATCCCTGCGTGTGTGTTTCTAAATGTTTCCTTCTCTCTTAGGAGTGAAGTGAATCGCTCTGCCCGCCACAACTGCATATTGCCTTGTCCGGCCCCGTGTGGTGTTACGTCTTGCGTTGTATGGCTCTGTTGTTGTCTTGACTGTCATCTGATCTATTCTGCCGTTGTCTGCCACCGTCTTGTCACTTCCTTCATCAGCTGTTTTTTATTTGACGGTGTATTGCATTGTACTGCCATGCACGCTGTCTCGCTGTCTCGCATTGTATTGTCCTGTCATTGTTGGGTTTGTGACTTTAGACTTTCTGTTTAAAACTTTCACAGTCCACTGCAGTCCAAAAATTGGTTGTTGTTCATTGAACTGTGTATTTGTTAAACAATTCCCAATCCCGTGCAGTCCTAGAACGGTTTGCTGTTTATTTGAGCGGCTATTGGCTTGTGGTGACCCGTATAGTGCTATGTCTGGTGTTGGATTACCCTGTCATTGTTTGGATTGTCATTTCAGCCATTGTGTTACAAAATTCTCGAGACCGTGCAGTTCTGGACTCGTTTTCTTTTTTATTTCACCGTGTATCGGATTGTAGTGGCCGGTATAGTGTTAGGTCTTGCGTTGTATTGCTCTGGACCCGTCTTGATTGATATCTGATATGTCCTCTCATTGTAGTGCGCTGTCTCGTCAGTTTTGTATGCAGTTCTAGAATCGTTTTCTTTGTATTTCACCGTGTATCGGATTCTAGTGCCCGGTATACTGTTAGGTCTTGCATTGTATTGTTCTGGACGCGTCTGGATTGATATCTGATATGTCCTCTCATTGCAGTGCGCTGTCTCGTCAGTTTTGTATGCAGTTCTAGAATCGTTTTCTTTGTATTTCACCGAGTATCGGATTGTAGTGCCCGGTATACTGTTAGGTCTTGCATTTTATATTGCGCTGGACCCGTCTTGATTGATATCTGATATGGTCTCTCATTATAGCGCGCTGTCTCGTCAGTTTTGTAATGGGTTGTTCTCTGTTTGACTGTAGATTGCATTCTACCGCCCCCTATAATGTTATGTCTTGGATTCTGTTGCTCATTCACTTTATCGAGTGCCATCTGCGACCGGGATTGCAGCGCGCTCGTCTGTGGGTTTTTGATCGGCGGTTCATTATTTGACTACCTCTTGCCTCGTCCTGCCCCGTGTTGTGTTTTGTCTTGCATTGTATTGCCCTGTAATCGCCCTGACGACTGTCTGATCCGTTCCGGTATGTGCCGCTCTGTCTTGCGGGTTTTTTAAACGTTTGTTCTTTATTTGTCTGCGTATTGCCTTGTAGTGCCCTGTATGGTGTTCTGTCTTGCGTTGCATTGCCCCGTCGTTCTCTTCACTGTCATTGTGGACGCTCTGGGATAGTAGCCATCTGTATGGTGGGGGTTTTACCGGGTGCTCTTGCTTTGACCACCGTGTATTGCCGTGCTACCGCCTTTGTGTTGGGTCTCGAATTGTGTTGCCGCGTCATTGTTTTGACTGCCATCTGATGCGTCTGAGCATTAGACCGTCCTCTGTTGTCTTACGTTGTGCGTTGCATTGCTCTGTCGGTATCTTGCCTGCTGTCTGACCTCTGTTGGCGTTGGAAGGCACAGTATTGTGGGTCCCTTTGTGGGTTATTTATTTGACTGACTATATCACTGTACTGCGCTGTGTAGTGTTACGTCTCGGATTCTGTTGTCCTGTAACTGTCTCGACCGCCACCTGACGCCCTGTGGGATGGTACTGCCCTGTGTGTTGGGGTTTTGCCAGGTTGTTCTTTCTTTCATTCTGTTTTGCATTGTACTGCCCTGTGCTGTGTTACGTTTGGCATTGTATTGCCATGGAATTGTCCTGAGTGCCACGTGATATATTGTGGCAGGGTGCTGCACTGTTTTGTGGTATTTTTTTATGGGGTGGTTGTTGATGTGAGTGTGTTTTGCCTTGTAGTGCCCTGTATCGTGTTTTGTCTTGCGTTGTAGTGCCCTGTCATTGTCTAGACGGTCATTTTATAGACGTTCTGTCCTAGGACTGCACTGTATTGTGACTTCTTTAATAGGTTGTTGTTTCTTTGACCGTGCAGTGTCTTGTAGTGCCCCGTATCGCGTTACACCTTGCGATGCGTTGCTCTGTCGTTGTCTCGACTGCCATCTGAGAGAGAGTCTGGCATTGTATGGCACTGCACTGTGAATTCTTTCCTTGGCTGTTCTTTATTTGATGGTGTATGGCGTTGTACTGCCCTGTGTAACTTTGTCTTGCCTTGTATTGCCCTGACGTTGTTGTCTTGCTTGTTATTTGAGCTTGTCTGGGATTGGACTGCACTGTATTGTGAGTTTCTGAATGAGTTCTTGGGTTGTGTGTTCCATCGTTGCGTCCTGTATTGTTAGGCATTGCATTGCATTGCCCCATCGTTGTTTTGACGATCACTTGAAACATTCTGTCGGAGGACTGCGCTGTATCGTGGGTGTGTTGATGGGTTGTTCTTAATTTGGCTGCGTATTGCCTCGTGCTGCCCCGTGTTGTGTTATGTCTTGCATTGTATTGGTCTGTCATTGTTTCGACTGTTGTTTTAGACTGTCTGGGATTGTACTGCTCTGTGTTGTGAATTCTTGAATTGGTTGTTCTTTGTTTGACCGGTGTGGTGGTGCGGTGCCCTCCTCCCCGCCGTTTCCCACCCCCTCACCCCCCCAACCCCCTTTTCTCTCCTCCCCGCAGTCAACAGAGTCAACACACCGTCTGGACTGGGGACTGAGTTATTTTTTTCCCAGGCTGATATGACTACAAGTCAATTAGCTTCCTCTACAAATAGTGGACAGGACAAGAGCCCTTGGAGCCTTCCTGCCCGGCAGCGGCCTGTTCGCCACCTCCGGCGCTTGAGCGGGGACGCTCACGTAAGGTTCTGCTCCTCGAGGTTGAGAGACGCCTTGCCGCAGCAGAACCTGGGTAAGTGACTAATAGCATGCAGAGCTTTGCAATCTTAGCTGAGTGATAGAACGGGTTGATGGCGCAGATACAATCCTTTAGAGGGAAAGGGTTGCCCAAGGCCGGGGCAAGGATGGGATCCAGCCGCACCTAGACTCCTCTCGGAGAAGGAGTTTAGAAAGCAAGGGGGTCCTTTCCGAGCCTCGTGACTCAAGGGGAGGGTCTCCCTGACAGCTCGTCTGACCCTGGCCCCTAGGCAGTAAGTAACCCGGGGTACGTGGCCGTGCAATCTGCTGAAGCGCTGTCACGTGCACTGCTACCTTTGTTGAATCCCTGCGTGTGTGTTTCTAAATGTTTCCTTCTCTCTTAGGAGTGAAGTGAATCGCTCTGCCCGCCACAACTGCATATTGCCTTGTCCGGCCCCGTGTGGTGTTACGTCTTGCGTTGTACGGCTCTGTTGTTGTCTTGACTGTCATCTGATCTATTCTGCCGTTGTCTGCCACCGTCTTGTCACTTCCTTCATCAGCTGTTTTTTATTTGACGGTGTATTGCATTGTACTGCCATGCACGCTGTCTCGCTGTCTCGCATTGTATTGTCCTGTCATTGTCGGGTTTGTGACTTTAGACTTTGTGTTTAAAACTTTCACAGTCCACTGCAGTCCAAAAATTGGTTGTTGTTCATTGAACTGTGTATTTGTTAAACAATTCCCAATCCCGTGCAGTCCTAGAACGGTTTGCTGTTTATTTGAGCGGGTATTGGCTTGTGCTGACCCGTATAGTGCTATGTCTGGTGTTGGATTACCCTGTCATTGTTTGGATTGTCATTTCAGCCATTGTGTTACAAAATTCTCGAGACCGTGCAGTTCTGGACTCGTTTTCTTTTTATTTCACCGTGTATCGGATTGTAGTGGCCGGTATAGTGTTAGGTCTTGCGTTGTATTGCTCTGGACGCGTCTTGATTGATATCTGATATGTCCTCTCATTGTAGTGCGCTGTCTCGTCAGTTTTGTATGCAGTTCTAGAATCGTTTTCTTTGTATTTCACCGTGTATCGGGTTGTAGTGCCCGGTATACTGTTAGGTCTTGCATTGTATTGTTCTGGACGCGTCTGGATTGATATCTGATATGTCCTCTCATTGCAGTGCGCTGTCTCGTCAGTTTTGTATGCAGTTCTAGAATCGTTTTCTTTGTATTTCACCGTGTATCGGATTGTAGTGCCCGGTATACTGTTAGGACTTGCATTTTATATTGCGCTGGACCCGTCTTGATTCATATCTGATATGGTCTCTCATTATAGCGCGCTGTCTCGTCAGTTTTGTAATGGGTTGTTCTCTGTTTGACTGTAGATTGCATTCTACCGCCCCCTATAATGTTATGTCTTGGATTCTGTTGCTCATTCACTTTATCGAGTGCCATCTGCGACCGGGATTGCAGCGCGCTCGTCTGTGGGTTTTTGATCGGCGGTTCATTATTTGACTACCTCTTGCCTCGTCCTGCCCCGTGTTGTGTTTTGTCTTGCATTGTATTGTGCTGTAATCGCCCTGACGACTGTCTGATCCGTTCCGGTATGTGCCGCTCTGTCTTGCGGGTTTTTTAAACGTTTGTTCTTTATTTGTCTGCGTATTGCCTTGTAGTGCCCTGTATGGTGTTCTGTCTTGCGTTGCATTGCCCCGTCGTTCTCTTCACTGTCATTGTGGACGCTCTGGGATAGTAGCCATCTGTATGGTGGGGGTTTTACCGGGTGCTCTTGCTTTGACCACCGTGTATTGCCGTGCTACCGCCTTTGTGTTGGGTCTCGAATTGTGTTGCCGCGTCATTGTTTTGACTGCCATCTGATGCGTCTGAGCATTAGACCGTCCTCTGTTGTCTTACGTTGTGCGTTGCATTGCTCTGTCGGTATCTTGCCTGCTGTCTGACCTCTGTTGGCGTTGGAAGGCACAGTATTGTGGGTCCCTTTGTGGGTTATTTATTTGACTGACTATATCACTGTACTGCGCTGTGTAGTGTTACGTCTCGGATTCTGTTGTCCTGTAACTGTCTCGACCGCCACCTGACGCCCTGTGGGATGGTACTGCCCTGTGTGTTGGGGTTTTGCCAGGTTGTTCTTTCTTTCATTCTGTTTTGCATTGTACTGCCCTGTGCTGTGTTACGTTTGGCATTGTATTGCCATGGAATTGTCCTGAGTGCCACGTGATATATTGTGGCAGGGTGCTGCACTGTTTTGTGGTATTTTTTTATGGGGTGGTTGTTGATGTGAGTGTGTTTTGCCTTGTAGTGCCCTGTATCGTGTTTTGTCTTGCGTTGTAGTGCCCTGTCATTGTCTAGACGGTCATTTTATAGACGTTCTGTCCTAGGACTGCACTGTATTGTGACTTCTTTAATAGGTTGTTGTTTCTTTGACCGTGCAGTGTCTTGTAGTGCCCCGTATCGCGTTACACCTTGCGATGCGTTGCTCTGTCGTTGTCTCGACTGCCATCTGAGAGAGAGTCTGGCATTGTATGGCACTGCACTGTGAATTCTTTCCTTGGCTGTTCTTTATTTGATGGTGTATGGCGTTGTACTGCCCTGTGTAACTTTGTCTTGCCTTGTATTGCCCTGACGTTGTTGTCTTGCTTGTTATTTGAGCTTGTCTGGGATTGGACTGCACTGTATTGTGAGTTTCTGAATGAGTTCTTGGGTTGTGTGTTCCATCGTTGCGTCCTGTATTGTTAGGCATTGCATTGCATTGCCCCATCGTTGTTTTGACGATCACTTGAAACATTCTGTCGGAGGACTGCGCTGTATCGTGGGTGTGTTGATGGGTTGTTCTTAATTTGGCTGCGTATTGCCTCGTGCTGCCCCGTGTTGTGTTATGTCTTGCATTGTATTGGTCTGTCATTGTTTCGACTGTTGTTTTAGACTGTCTGGGATTGTACTGCTCTGTGTTGTGAATTCTTGAATTGGTTGTTCTTTGTTTGACCGGTGTGGTGGTGCGGTGCCCTCCTCCCCGCCGTTTCCCACCCCCTCACCCCCCCAACCCCCTTTTCTCTCCTCCCCGCAGTCAAGAGAGTCAACACACCGTCTGGACTGGGGACTGAGTTATTTTTTTCCCAGGCTGATATGACTACAAGTCAATTAGCTTCCTCTACAAATAGTGGACAGGACAAGAGCCCTTGGAGCCTTCCTGCCCGGCAGCGGCCTGTTCGCCACCTCCGGCGCTTGAGCGGAGACGCTCACGTAAGGTTCTGCTCCTCGAGGTTGAGAGACGCCTTGCCGCAGCAGAACCTGGGTAAGTGACTAATAGCATGCAGAGCTTTGCAATCTTAGCTGAGTGATAGAACGGGTTGATGGCGCAGATACAATCCTTTAGAGGGAAAGGGTTGCCCAAGGCCGGGGCAAGGATGGGATCCAGCCGCACCTAGACTCCTCTCGGAGAAGGAGTTTAGAAAGCAAGGGGGTCCTTTCCGAGCCTCGTGACTCAAGGGGAGGGTCTCCCTGACAGCTCGTCTGACCCTGGCCCCTAGGCAGTAAATAACCCGGGGTACGTGGCCGTGCAATCTGCTGAAGCGCTGTCACGTGCACTGCTACCTTTGTTGAATCCCTGCGTGTGTGTTTCTAAATGTTTCCTTCTCTCTTAGGAGTGAAGTGAATCGCTCTGCCCGCCACAACTGCATATTGCCTTGTCCGGCCCCGTGTGGTGTTACGTCTTGCGTTGTATGGCTCTGTTGTTGTCTTGACTGTCATCTGATCTATTCTGCCGTTGTCTGCCACCGTCTTGTCACTTCCTTCATCAGCTGTTTTTTATTTGACGGTGTATTGCATTGTACTGCCATGCACGCTGTCTCGCTGTCTCGCATTGTATTGTCCTGTCATTGTTGGGTTTGTGACTTTAGACTTTGTGTTTAAAACTTTCACAGTCCACTGCAGTCCAAAAATTGGTTGTTGTTCATTGAACTGTGTATTTGTTAAACAATTCCCAATCCCGTGCAGTCCTAGAACGGTTTGCTGTTTATTTGAGCGGGTATTGGCTTGTGGTGACCCGTATAGTGCTATGTCTGGTGTTGGATTACCCTGTCATTGTTTGGATTGTCATTTCAGCCATTGTGTTACAAAATTCTCGAGACCGTGCAGTTCTGGACTCGTTTTCTTTTTATTTCACCGTGTATCGGATTGTAGTGGCCGGTATAGTGTTAGGTCTTGCGTTGTATTGCTCTGGACCCGTCTTGATTGATATCTGATATGTCCTCTCATTGTAGTGCGCTGTCTCGTCAGTTTTGTATGCAGTTCTAGAATCGTTTTCTTTGTATTTCACCGTGTATCGGATTGTAGTGCCCGGTATACTGTTAGGTCTTGCATTGTATTGTTCTGGACGCGTCTGGATTGATATCTGATATGTCCTCTCATTGCAGTGCGCTGTCTCGTCAGTTTTGTATGCAGTTCTAGAATCGTTTTCTTTGTATTTCACCGTGTATCGGATTGTAGTGCCCGGTATACTGTTAGGTCTTGCATTTTATATTGCGCTGGACCCGTCTTGATTGATATCTGATATGGTCTCTCATTATAGCGCGCTGTCTCGTCAGTTTTGTAATGGGTTGTTCTCTGTTTGACTGTAGATTGCATTCTACCGCCCCCTATAATGTTATGTCTTGGATTCTGTTGCTCATTCACTTTATCGAGTGCCATCTGCGACCGGGATTGCAGCGCGCTCGTCTGTGGGTTTTTGATCGGCGGTTCATTATTTGACTACCTCTTGCCTCGTCCTGCCCCGTGTTGTGTTTTGTCTTGCATTGTATTGCCCTGTAATCGCCCTGACGACTGTCTGATCCGTTCCGGTATGTGCCGCTCTGTCTTGCGGGTTTTTTAAACGTTTGTTCTTTATTTGTCTGCGTATTGCCTTGTAGTGCCCTGTATGGTGTTCTGTCTTGCGTTGCATTGCCCCGTCGTTCTCTTCACTGTCATTGTGGACGCTCTGGGATAGTAGCCATCTGTATGGTGGGGGTTTTACCGGGTGCTCTTGCTTTGACCACCGTGTATTGCCGTGCTACCGCCTTTGTGTTGGGTCTCGAATTGTGTTGCCGCGTCATTGTTTTGACTGCCATCTGATGCGTCTGAGCATTAGACCGTCCTCTGTTGTCTTACGTTGTGCGTTGCATTGCTCTGTCGGTATCTTGCCTGCTGTCTGACCTCTGTTGGCGTTGGAAGGCTCAGTATTGTGGGTCCCTTTGTGGGTTATTTATTTGACTGACTATATCACTGTACTGCGCTGTGTAATGTTACGTCTCGGATTCTGTTGTCCTGTAACTGTCTCGACCGCCACCTGACGCCCTGTGGGATGGTACTGCCCTGTGTGTTGGGGTTTTGCCAGGTTGTTCTTTCTTTCATTCTGTTTTGCATTGTACTGCCCTGTGCTGTGTTACGTTTGGCATTGTATTGCCATGGAATTGTCCTGAGTGCCACGTGATATATTGTGGCAGGGTGCTGCACTGTTTTGTGGTATTTTTTTATGGGGTGGTTGTTGATGTGAGTGTGTTTTGCCTTGTAGTGCCCTGTATCGTGTTTTGTCTTGCGTTGTAGTGCCCTGTCATTGTCTAGACGGTCATTTTATAGACGTTCTGTCCTAGGACTGCACTGTATTGTGACTTCTTTAATAGGTTGTTGTTTCTTTGACCGTGCAGTGTCTTGTAATGCCCCGTATCGTGTTACGCCTTGCGATGCGTTGCTCTGTCGTTGTCTCAACTGCCATCTGAGAGAGAGTCTGGCATTGTATGGCACTGCACTGTGAATTCTTTCCTTGGCTGTTCTTTATTTGATGGTGTATGGCGTTGTCCTGCCCTGTGTAACTTTGTCTTGCCTTGTATTGCCCTGACGTTGTTGCCTTGCTTGTTATTTGAGTTTGTCTGGGATTGGACTGCACTGTATTGTGAGTTTCTGAATGAGTTCTTGGGTTGTGTGTTCCATCGTTGCGTCCTGTATTGTTAGGCATTGCATTGCATTGCCCCATCGTTGTTTTGACGGTCACTTGAAACATTCTGTCGGAGGACTGCGCTGTATCGTGGGTGTGTTGATGGGTTGTTCTTAATTTGGCTGCGTATTGCCTCGTGCTGCCCCGTGTTGTGTTATGTCTTGCATTGTATTGGTCTGTCATTGTTTCGACTGTTGTTTTAGACTGTCTGGGATTGTCCTGCTCTGTGTTGTGAATTCTTGAATTGGTCGTTCTTTGTTTGACCGGTGTGGTGGTGCGGTGCCCTCCTCCCCGCCGTTTCCCACCCCCTCACCCCCCCAACCCCCTTTTCTCTCCTCCCCGCAGGCCACAGAGTCAACACACTGTCTGGAGTGAGGATTGAACTATTTTTTTTCCCAGGCTGATGTGACTACAAGTCAATTAGCTTCCTCTACAGACAGGACAAGAGCCCTTGGAGCCTTCCTGCCCGGCAGCGGCCTGTTCGCCACCTCCGGCGCTTGAGCGTGGACGCTCACGTAAGGTTCTGCTCCTCGAGGTTGAGAGACGCCTTGCCGCAGCAGAACCTGGGTAAGTGACTAATAGCATGCAGAGCTTTGCAATCTTAGCTGAGTGATAGAACGGGTTGATGGCGCAGATACAATCCTTTAGAGGGAAAGGGTTGCCCAAGGCCGGGGCAAGGATGGGATCCAGCCGCACCTAGACTCCTCTCGGAGAAGGAGTTTAGAAAGCAAGGGGGTCCTTTCCGAGCCTCGTGACTCAAGGGGAGGGTCTCCCTGACAGCTCGTCTGACCCTGGCCCCTAGGCAGTAAATAACCCGGGGTACGTGGCCGTGCAATCTGCTGAAGCGCTGTCACGTGCACTTCTACCTTTCTTGAGTCCCTGCGTGCGTGTTTCTAAATGCGCTCTGTTCTCTAGGCATCCATTTTCAGTGACTGGGACTTCTTCCCTGCATTCTTAAGATCTTAGGTCTTGAAGCCAGGATTCCTGCGCATACATCTTTTCAGTTTGAGAATCACTTTGTGTGGTGTGTCATGTTTGTGGTTTTGTGGTCTTGTTTTTGTGCTGGTGTTTTGGTTGGTGTTTGTTTTTTTTTTTTTGGCTAATTGGCTAATTCTTGTACTGCCGAACAATTTAAAACGCTGATTGGACTTGCCTCTCAGAAGTCTCCAGACGGTCCTCTTCTGCAGCGTCGTTGCCAGCTGCCTGAGCAGCTGTCTTCTCTGAGCCCTAGCAGTTCTAGCCACCTACTGTTACGCACTGGGATTTCTTCCCTGCATCCTTACGTTCTCAGGTCTTGAAGCCATGCTTCCTGCACATACGTCATCTCCGTTTTGACAGGAACTTCTTGGAATGGTCCGTTGCATTTGACTCTTTTATGGCTTGGCCGTAGAGCCTGGTCGCGTCAGCGCTGCGGCCCTGTCGGTCTTCTTGCCCGACAGCGTCTCTTGTCTGAAAGTCATTCTTCTTGTGGAGAGTTTTCTCTCGTCTCGGAGTCACGTTGTCTCTAGTGCTGTGTGGTGTTTGGCTGCACGTGGGTGTGTTTGGCGTGGAGCTGCGCTGCCTGGGGCTGTAGAGTCAGGGGTAGGCGGAACAGCAGCAAGAGTCTATGGGTAATACGTTGATCTAATGATACTGCTGAGGCAAAGGTGGTACAGTCAACTCCCATCAAGTAGCCATCAGCAGGTGGTGTGGGCAGCTCTTCAATTAAGGGGGTTTTTTTTGGGAGGAGCAGAGCTATGTGGGACATGCTGTTCAGCAGTAGTGAAGCAGACTGCATCTCCAAGATGTTAAGGCTGCTTTGTGTGGGGTGTGATGTTTGTGTATTTTTTTTTTTGATGTCAAGCTGTAATTGTACTCCAGCTGGTATTTCTAAGTCAAGAGAAGACCTTTTCGGGGGGTGTGGAGTGTCACACGGGGTTCCCCCCAAAAGAGGCAGTTCACAGTCCAAAAATGCCTGAAAATTCATGGGGGGAATGTGTGTTTAAAAATAGAATAAAACCTGTATATATGGGCATGAGGCATTGAAATAAAGGACTTTCTCATTTTCATACCTATTGTAAAATTTGAGTATATGTATATAAAAAGGAGTTCAAAATAAAAACCTCCATCTGCTATATTATAGAAACGATGTTATCATATTGAAAGATCTGTCCCATAGCCAATTTTTGTCTTCATGGTTCTCTCTCTTTCTTCTGTCTGGTCTGTAGCCCATGGCTGTTTTCTTTCCCCTGTCGCTCCCTTTGCCTGTTCCCTGCCGCCCCCGCTTCTCTGCCCTGGAGCAGATGGCTGTTGTATTGGGTTTATGTGACAAGGTCTTTGCGGGGGCAGGGGCTGCAGGGGTGGGTTCTGTGAGAAGACACCAGAAGCTCCCCCCACGTTGAGCACAGCCAGCTCAGAGAGGGACCTGCCGCTGGTCAAACACCACTGTGGTCAGCAACACTGGCCGGGAGCGGAGCAGAGTGTCCCCTGCAACCCCTGGAGTCCCCGCTGTTGGAGCAGAAAAAGAAGGCGAGGAGGAGGGAGCGGCAGAGACAATGCAAGATGAACCGACCACAGCCCTGACTCCCTGTTACCCTGCGTTGTCCGGGGTTACGATGTAGAGAAGTTCATCAGTGAAGATGATCCCAGACAAAAAGAGAGGGGTGGTGGGAAGGTGTTTTTTAAATTCGTTTTTGTTTCTCATTATGCGATTGGCAATAAATTAAATGGATTTCCCCAAACTGAGTCTGTTGCTCAACGTACAGGCTTTTTGATGTTAATTTCTCCCCTTGTCTCGTTGAGGAAGGGCAGAGACAGAGTGGCTGGGTGGGTACCCAGGGGCCAGCCATGGTCAATCCACCACAGATGACTTCTACTCCGCTCCCTGGTCTTGTGTTTTCATGCTTGACTAAGTTTCTTGTACCCGATCTCTTTTGAAACTTAATTTCTTACTTTCCATCTCTTTCTTTCTGATACTTATGTTTCTTGATCCCAGTTATTTTCAATTATTCTTGCTACCTTTCCCTCTGTCTCCCCAAATAAATTTTAATTTCTTTCCCACGTTTCTTGTACCCTGTCGCTTTTCATAATCGTCTTCCTCCCTCTCTTTCTGTGCAGTCCTGAGTACCTATCTTTTAAGTCTTGGGTATGATTCTTGTATCCTGCGCCTTTCAAAATTTTGTGTCTACATCTCCTTCTAACCATTTCCCTGTCTATAATTCCCCATTCTTCCCTCTCTGTCCTGCACCCTGTCACTTTTTTCATGTTTTTTTCTACATCTCTCTGTTAGTTTTTGCTTATGTTTCTTGTGCCCTGTTGTTTTTCGAAGTTTTCTTTCAATGTGTACTTCTGTCAGGGTCCCTGTTTCTCTTTTTTATTTCTTCATGATGTTACGTTTCCCCCGCTCCTTTGTCTCGTCTCTGTCGTCTTGTCCTGCTGGTCCCTTCCGCCTCTCTCTCCTGCTCCCCGTCTCTCTCCTTTGTCCTTCCATCTCTCTGTCCCTGGGCTTTTTTGCACAGTGTCTCCCCTCTCCTCTCTCAGCTCTTGTTGGTGACATCCCCTTGCCTGCCTTCCTGTCGCACCCCCCTTCCCTATGTCCCTCTGTTCTTCCTCCTGCTTTTTCCTTCCCTTTTCTCCTGCTGTCCTGTCGCCTTTGGGCGCTGAGCCTCGTAGCCAAGTCGCTGCCGGGATTTCTTGGGCACATGCAGGAAGAAACACTTCCTGCCTCCTCTGTGCCCCTGGCTGCATTTGCTGCCCCCACGGTGCAGGGCTGGCTGGCTGGGAGAGGCTCAGGGGAGGGGGTGATGTGCTGTGGGGCTTTGGCAATGGCCCCTGTTCCCAATGGGCTCCAGCTGGGGCTGAGGCAGCCCAGGTGGGACCCATGAGGTGAGCATGGGCTGGGCCAAGGGCTTAAAAAGGCTGCAGGTGGGCCTGCTGTGCTGAGGATTTCTAGCTGGGGAGGTGGCTGCCTGGGCACAGCTGCCTGCCAGTGCTGGCTGAGGAGTCAAACGAAGGGGGTTCCGACAGGCAGGTGCCTCCAGCCAGGAACGGACGGTCCCCGCAGCGAGGAAGGATCCCTCCCAGCCATTCCTGACGGAGGGCACCACCAGCACAGAGCGCCGGGAGCTTGCTGCCTTCGTCGGCTGCGTGTGTGAGCCTCATGGGACAAGAGCGTCGAGGCACCCCGTGCCCGCTCCTAGGTGGGCAAGGGTTGTCAGGCCGCCTGCACCACGGAGGACGAAGGGGCAGAGAGAGAAGCCTGTGAGCAGCAAAGGTCTCCCACACGTGCCAGGAGCTGCGGTGAGTCATGTGCCCTCTTGTGCATGTCCAGGCCTTTCCCTGCCATGCCTCTTCTGATCTCTGCCTGCCGCCTTGCTTGTCCCGGCTCCTGGCTCCCCAAAAGCTTTTTGCTCTTCTGCTTAGTGCCAGCATGTTCTTTCTCCCCTTCTCTGTTTCCTTTCTGTGCCTCTGCCTTCCCAGCTCCCCACCCGCTCTTATTTTATTCTTCCCCCACTGCCTTCTTTGCTGTTGCTTGTGAAAATTGCATTTGTAGGTCTCCCCCTACCCAGCAACCTGTCTCTATTTCTAGTGACTCCCTCTGCTCCACCCCGCATCCCTCTTCCAGTGTCCTGTGGCTGTTGGTCTGACTCCAGCTCCTGCTATTTAACTTCCTACCTACCTGTATTGCCAGCACCCCCTTGCTTTCCAAATCTTTTTTCTGTGTCTCCATTTACCCAGATCCCTGTCTGTGTTTTTTAATGCTTCTTGCATGTCCTCTACTTAGTTACTTTTCCAATCTTGTTTCATTGTCTTTATTTCTTTGTTTGTTGATCCTATGGGGTTTTTTTGCTCCCTGTTTTCTTAATTTTTTTTTTTAATTTTCTTTCTCTCAACTTTTATCCAGTTTGCCATCCTCGCCTTGTTATTTTTCTTGTCTTTCTCTTACTCCCTCGCTTTAAAAATTCTGTGTCTGCTTTTATGAATCTGCCAGTACCAATTTTGGTTTCTTCTGTATTGGTCTGGTACTCCTTTGCGTTTACACTTTTTTATTTATTTTGCTCTTGCTATGTTTTTAATTTTTTTCCTTTCTTTCCATAACCACTCTTGCTTTTAAAAGGTTTTTTTTGTCCATTTTTATCTGGTGCACGGGGTATATTTTTAAATGTTTTCTCATTTCTTTAATGCAGAGTCTTTTTAAAATTTTCTTTCTACATCTCCGTTGCAGTTTGCTGTCCGTGTTTCCTAATTATTTTGTTTTGTTTCCCCAGTCCCCATCACTTCTTAAGTTTTGGGGTTTTTTGGTCTAGTTTGTTGTCTTTATGGTCTTTCCTTCCTGCTGTTGCATTTAAAATTGTCTTTCTACATCTGTCTTTAGTCGCCGTCCCTATTTTCTAATATTTCTCTGTATTTACTCTACCGGCTACTGCTCTTTCAATATTCTTGCTATGTATACTTTTGTTCTCTTTGCTGTCATTTTAAAATTATTTGTTGTCTTTCCGTAACGCTGTTGCTTTTTAATTTTTGTTTCTACGTCTCCGATTTAGTTTGCCATTGTTACTCTGTAATTCGTTTCCTTGCTCCTTCAATCACGGACACTTTTAAGATTTTCCGTTTACACTTATCTCCTTTGGTGTCTTTCTTTTTAATTGTTTCTTGTCTTTCCTCCGTGCCCTCTGTTTTTTGATTTTCTTTCTAAGTGTTTTGCGTTTGCCATTTCTATTCTTAAAATTTTAAAAGTGACAGGAATTAAGAAAATAAGAAAAAAATTAATGTCTGAGCTCTTTCTCTCAGAAACCCGTCCTCAGCTGTGTTTGTGCCTCGGAGCCCTGTTATCACCCTCTGTGCCGTCTAGGATGCTTCCATTTGGTCCCCGGCCTCCTGAGGACATCTGCACTCTGTTCCACCGCCCCCCTCCACTTTCCTCCTCATGTCCCTGTACCTTCTTCTGTCCCTGTGGCCCATTCAGGACCCTTCTCATCACGTCACAACAGCTATAGATGCCTCCGAGGTTACCCTTAGCACATATTCAGCTTTGTCGCGGACTTCGCGCACCCCTCTCCTTCCCTCGGAAGACTTCCCAAGTTCCGTGTATGTGACACAGTGTCACACCCCGAAGTTTTGCTTAGCGTAACTACCTAGACCTGTGGAGCCTTGGGCTGCAATATAGAATCATAGAATGGCTGAGGTTGGAAGCAACCTTGAAGATCATCAAGTCCAACCATTAACCTACCCTGACAAGAGCCACTTCTAAACCATATCCCTAAGTGCCATATCTACCCTTTTTTTAAACACCTCCAGGGATGGTGAATCCACCACCTCCCTGGCCAGCCTATTCCAATGTTTAATAACCCTTTCAGTGAAAAAATATTTCCTAATACCCAATCTAAACCTCCCCTGACATAACGTGAACCCATTTCCTCTCATCCTATCACTTGTCACCAGGGAGAGGAGGTCAGCCCCCATCTCTCTACAACTTCCTTTCAGGTAGTTGTAGAGGGTGATAAGGTCTCCCCTCAGCCTCCTCTTCTCCAGGCTAAACAACCCCAGCTCCCTCAGTCGTTCCTCTTAAGGTTTGCCCTCCGGCCCCCTCACCAGCTTTGTAGCCCTTTTCAGGACACGCTCCAACACCTCACTGCCCTTCTTGTAGTGAGGGGCCAAAACTGAAGGCAGTACTCGAGGTGGGGCCTCACTAGAGTTTAGGAAGCAAGGGCTTCCGGTCTGAATGTCACTGCTCAGCAGGAGGGTCTCCTTGGCTGTTCTTCAACACCCAACGCTGTTCTTCTGTCCTCTCCTCCTTATAGCCGTGCAGCTATTAGTTCCCTGGCCTCCGAGGCAACGTTTACTCAGTCTGGATCCCCTCCAGATTTAATCATCACGTTCCCTGTTGCTTTTGTGTCTCTCCGGCTCCGTCGGGACTTTTCTTCTCCCGGTCACGATGCCCCTCGGGAGTTTCCTGGCGACCGGCATGCATCTCGTAGCATTTTAGGTGGGTCCGTCTTTGAGATGTAGTGCACTCATTTGTTTCTCTGTGCTATCTAGGATTCCCGTATTTCGTCTCCAGCCACCCGGGAACATGCGTACTCCCCTCAGACAATCATCCGAGTTCCTCCTAGTCCTCCGCCCAGCCTTCTTTTGTCTATCGGCACCCCTCGATGCCCCTTTTTTCACCCTCACCAAGCCTCCCGAGACCTTTCTGGAACTCCACAGCTCCTCATAGCATTTTATCTCCCTTTCTGTCTCTCTTGTTCCATCAGAGCCTCCCGTGTTTCTTTGCTGCGTGGCGCCCCTTCATCTTTCTCTCTACCATCGAGGGCGTCTCCATGGAGTTCCGCTCTCACTCCTTCGTCTGTAGTTTGTCCGTACCTCTTCCTGAGGCTCCTAAAGCCTTGCTGTGTGTCCGAGCCTTTTTTTCCTACCCTACCCCCTCAGAACGCCTGCGCTTTTTAAAGCCTTGTCTTCCGAGTCCTTTCCTATACTCCACAGCAGTCTTCAGCTCCCTTTCGATTTTGTTCTTTTTGTGCTCTCCAGAGCGCCCTTAACTTCTTCTTTGATGCTTAGGATGCCTTTATTCTGTCCCCTGACGTCATCTGTACTTTGTCAAAATTCCCTTCAGAGTTCTGTCTTGTTATCTGTGAGGCTTATTTGGTCTCTCAGGCGGGGACTCGTCCGCTACCATCGCTGAGCTATCGTAAGACATCCCTGTCCTGGTTTGAGGTAAAACAGAACCAATTTTACTTTTTAGCTGGGTCTCTTCTAACTGGCTAACGTCTGAAATTAACACCATATTGTTCAGCAACTGTTTACTCTCAGAGTGATAAGTCCTGATTATACCAAGGAACCGTATGCACAAAGGTTCTTGCTTAGACTTATTGCTATAACAACCAAGGTCAGCTAGCTTCGCTGCTTGCCCCATTAGAGGTTCAGAAGCGGAGAAGCGTAGAGGGGTCACACCTGCAGGAAGAAGCAGATGGGACAGGTGACCCAAAACTGACCAACAGAGTATTCCATCCTATCTGCATCACGCTCAGTATAAGAGTTGAGGGATCAAAGGGGAAAGGGGGTTCTGGGTCGCTTTTTCTTCAATGGCCGACATCTAAAGAGGACAGATGTTCTTCTAAACTCATAAAGTTGTTCTTCTAAACTCATAAAGTTGTTCTTCTAAACTCATAAAGTTGTTCTTCTAAACTCATAAAGTTGTTCTTCTAAACTCATAAATGTCATTAACTCTTCCTCTCCTCTCTGAGGAGGGAGGGGGGAAGGGCTATCTGGTTTTCTGATTGGCTCATCTGGACAAAACCACGACAATCCCTTAAGCGCCAGAACCTCATTTTAGCTCTGGAGCACATCTTACACCCCTTTTTTCCCCTCCGATCCTTTCTCAAATTTGCAACGGTTAATGCCATCAGTCTTCCTATTCTTTCTTGCTTTTGGTGCGCCTGAAGTCGGTCCCCTGAGGACAATTGTACTTTGCTCAATTCCCTGTTGATGTCACTGCATCCCAAGATATGTTTAGTTTCTCTGGCTCCTTCAGGACCTCTCTAATCTATGCGATAACGCGTCTTGTTCTGCGAGAACCTTTTCCAAAGTCATCTATGTGCTCTAGAGCCTTGTGTTTGGTTTCTGTGGTATAATATTTTTTCTACTTTGTATTGGGTTTCCTAAAGATGTCTACCATAGTCTCAGATCTCCTCTTAGCCTTCATCTACTTCTATCCATATGTCCACTGTGATGATTTTTTCTGCCTTTTACAATTTGTTTTTCTTCTAGCTACTTAGATGTTAATTAGGGTGCTTTATGAAGGTTCGGGAAATACGTGACTTGTATTTCCATGCTTTTTTGTTGCTTTCTGTATTTTGGGACTCAAGTAGTGCTGTTGAGTAAAAAGTCAAAGAGAGATTATCAACATGACTTTAAATTGCCAGCAATTTACAGTAACTAACTTACTTAATAGAGGAATATGTTTTGGAGAAAGTTTTCTTACAGAATCTGATTCTGTTTTGTTACTCACTCCCATCCACAAAGGGCTTCTGGCAGAAGTTCAGTAGTGCACGCGGTCTCGCTAGAAATAAGGAATGACCCCATAATAATATATCGTGTTTGGGTTTGTATTTTTTCCTTTTTGAAGGACACTTAAGTACCTAAATTGAAATGATAATGTTATCATTGCATTGAATGAACTACTTTGCTATAGAGATTAGTCTGACATTTATTTTTTTCCTATCTGCATCCCGTAAAAAAATAATTTAATTGCTTACCTGGACACATCATTGATGCTATAGATGTAGTTGCAGAGGAAGAGCAGATAATGGTTTTTCTAGCAAGGGTCACTCTTCACTATTTTGTAGTTAGTAAACTTAAAGCAAATAACAACACCTACTGCACCTTCAGCTGCTTTTATACTTCTGGGGGTTGGCCCCATCCTTTACCCAGGGGATTGTGGGAAAGATGGTGGGCAGGGCCTGAGGGCCGCAGGCGGGGCCCGGGGTATATGAGCCACAGCTTCAGGCCAGGAACTCATTCTGCTGCTGGTTTTTTCCACGGTCAGAAGTTTCTGAAGTGTTGTTTTGGATCTTGTGCGGTTTTTTGGGAAGGCTTGTTTTAGTGTTTAAAGTAGTATAGGTAAGACATCAGAGGTAAGACTTTTTGATGTAAGGGTGGTTGCCATAGAAAGTGGAGTTGTATGTTTGTTTTTTTATTTTTGCTCCTGTATCTTTAGTTTTATAGGGAGCATTTAGTTTGTTTACATGGTTTAATAGTATGTGTCCTTTTTTTGCTTATGGCAGGTGGTGTGTTTTATTGTGATTTCTGATTTCATTGAATATAACATTTTATACTTCTTTCTAATTTTGATATATGCCATGTTGTTGCTTTCATTAGTCTCAATCGGATGCGTTATGAGATATTAGAGCAGGATTTAGCGTGACTGTCTTGTATGTATCCATATATCAAGTTTACTTGTTTTGAGAAAGCAGCAGGGTCATAACAGCAGGGACGGCTCACCATTTTCCTCCAGAGCATGTAGGGTATCACAGGGGCTCTGAAGCTTTTGCGGTTTGTGGGAGGTTACCGGTAGGGTCTGTAACAGTTTTCCTAGTTTTCCAGGTCTGTAGCAGAGCCCGGAGTCTCTGTGAAGGTAGAAGACAGGAGATGTATGCCAAACACAGGGCAGGGCTCAGAAGAGCAGGTCCTGAGGTGCGGTTGGAAAATAAGGGGCAGGAGTTGTGGGGAAGCAATAGGGCTTCTTCCTTGACGGTTCAGGAGAAGGGAGGGAGTTTGTAAAGTTTTGGCATTAGGGGATGGCTAGGAAAGGGAGGCGGGTTCATGTGTTTTTCTTGGACAAGTTTTGTCATTCAGTTTGGTTGTCGATGGTGTCTGGTCTGTTCTAGGGTCTGGCATTTGAGGTGAGCCGGATAGTATCAAGGTAGAGCACAGGGCTGGTGGTTTGGCAGAAGTGCAGTGCTAATGTTGTGTTTCTTGGTGTCTTAGGTACCGTGAATAACTGTCATTGCAGCATCCGACTCTGGAATCGGTGCAGAGAAAGCAATCAGACTGCACCAGCGTTCAGGAGGCTCGAGGGGTTTTGTGGAGGAGGTCGTCATCTCCTCTCAGGACGCTTATTGCTGGTGTTGTGGCTGTTTTTGCGATGACTTTTTCTTTTCCTTTTGCAGAGGAAGAGAAGTATGCCCGTGACCCTAGTTGTGTTTTGTGGACTACGTCAAGGATGGAATCAGATGCTAGCCCTCCAAAAGCTAAGTTGAGAGACCAACACCGGAGAGGGGCGGAGGCTGACAATTGTGTAATGGGGTCTTTGACGTTAGCATAGCAGGGAGGGCTGTCCCGGGGCACAGTCTCCTTTGGGCAGGTCAAGGATGTACCTTACTGTCCAGTGTTACATTAAGACATCCCGGGCAGGGCAGTTCCAGCCTGTGTGTGTTGCCATGTCGATTGTGTTGTCTATGTTTTGCATCCTAGACCTTTTCTTGGGTCTCGAGATCATCTTCAAGCTTCAGGAGCATGGGATGTCCATCAGGTGCCATCCTTATGGTGTCAAACGCCTGCACCTGTGGGCATAGCACCAACTGTCTGCCTCCTTTCTTGCATTAGAAGCTTAAGGCGCGCATCGGTCTTGCGTCTTGGAACTTTCTGGACGGTCCACTTTAGCGACTGGGGCTTCTTCCCTGCGTCGTTACGTTCTTAGGTCTTGAAGCTAGGCTTCCTGCATGTCCATCTTGTCAGGCTCGACAGTCCCTTCTCAGGAACTGTGAAGTTCTACACTTCATTTCAAGGGGTTCTGTGGAGCCTCTTCACATCGTCACCAGCACAGTGCCGTGGGCTGTCTTGCCCAACGGTGACTTTGGTCCCGGCGTCATCCTTCTTGCTGGGAGTTTTCTCTCGTCCTTTGAGGCGTGTCATTCATAGTGTTCTGTGTAGCGTCAGTCTGTGTGCATTTGGCTCGGGGCTGCCCTGCCCAGGCGCGTAGCGTACAGGGTAGGCAGAATCATGATGAGAGTCTGTAGTGAATATGAGATGGACAATATGAGATGAGATGGACAGGGATACGCAGGGGAGCCGATGGGAGCGCAGGACAAAGGTGGCTTAGCTCGAGGTATTAAAGGGAAGATGTGACCGGCGGCTCCACGAATACATTTGGCCACTTTTTTTCATGTGAATGTGAGGTTACATAGACACATGTGGAAGTGCTGGACTGAGGTTCAACAGAACCAGTGTTGTTTTCAGTCACTTTGCTTTGCAGGTAAGTCTCTTCCAACGAACTGAACTGTCTCTAAAATAACGAAATATTTTTCAGGTAATATCTGCCTTCAAAGTGCCAAGAGCCTATATTTACACTTAACGCGAAGGGATGCCGTGCAGAGAGGCTCTTGCTTATACTTATTCTTATAACAGTGCAGCTAACTTTTCTATATGCCCTGTCGGAGGCAGAAAAGCGTAGAGGGATCGCACCCACGGTGAAGAGAAAACAGGACCGGTGACCCGAACCTGACTGATGGGGTATTGCATTCCATCGTCATCACGCTCAGTATAAAAGTGGAGGCATCGAAGGGCTTGGTACCTGTCGTCTGGCCTTTGAGGACTCCTCTGTCTGTTCATTGTCCTTTGACCCCGATCCATGCATTTATGCAACCGGGTCTGGAATCCGGTTCCAGTCTGCCACCGAGTCTGGTCCCAGACTTTCCCCGTGTTCGCTGGTGAAGCAGCGGTCATCCTGGGAGCTCCGTATCGGGTTGTGTATGTCCAGTATACATTTAATTGTTTTCTTGTTACTGTTGCTTTTTCTCGGTATTATTTTGCTGTTAAGATTTCATTACAGTTCAGTTTATCTTTCAATCCCTAAGTATCGCTCTCTCGTTCTCTTCTGCATCAGTAGAGAAGGTAAAAGGGAGCACGTGTCACTTGTTTTACTGCACGGCCTAAGGCACAACAGCAAGGACAGACAGAATAGTGATGAGAGTCTATAGTTAATATGTGGATCTGTCGAGACTGAGGCAAAGGTTGGGTAGTCATCTAGAATCGACGTGCTCTCAGTAGGTTGGGTGTGTGGGTTTTTCATTAGTGGGTGTTGGCATAAGCAGAGCTCAGTCAGAGAGGCTGTTCATGGTTAGCAAAGGAGATAATATCTCAAAGATGTTCAGGCTGCTTTGTGTGGGGTGTAATGTTTGTGGGCTTACTTCTTTTTTTGTTTTGGTGGCAGGCTGTAGTTGGATCTAATTGAACAGTGTTCTGAAGTAGAAACAAGACCTTTGGAATTAAGCTATCGATCTGCATAAGGGTATTGTTTGAGTGGTTTTTTTTTTATCTTTTTAGATGCGGAGAGACGATACGTGCGGGGTGACGCAGGGGAGCCGAGAGGAGCGCTGTACAGAGGTGGCTCGGCATGTGGTGTTAGAGGGAAGATGTCACTGGCACCTCTATGAATACAATTGGGTACTTTTTGTTCCATGTGAATGTGAGGTTGCGTAGCCATGTGCGAGTGTGCTGGTCTGAGGTACAACAGAGCCAATTATCCTTTCAGTAATTTTACTGTTCGGGTAAGTCTCTTCTAACTAACCGAACTCTCTGAAGATAGTGACGCCTTTTTCAGGTAGTATCAGCTTCCAGAGTGCTAAGAGCATATATTTACACTTAATGCCAAGGGATGCTATGCGGAGAGGTTCTTGGTTATACTTATTGCTGTAACAATCTGTGTCAGGTAACGGTGCGCGCCATGTTGGAGGGTCGGAAGCGGAAGAGCGTAGAGGGGTCGCACCCGCAGTGAAGAGCGGTCAGGACCGGTGACCCGAATCCGAGTGACGGGGTATTCCATCCCATCCTCATCGCGCTCAGTATAAAAGCTAGAGGGATCAAAGGGGTCGGTACCTTTCCTTCAACATCCAGCGTCTGAGGACTCCTCTGTCCGTTTGTCATCCTTTCATCCCGATTCATGCGTTTGCGCCACCAGACCCGCACTCCAGTTTCCATCCGTTGCTGACTCCAGTCTCGGACTTTCCCCATGCCTGCCAGTGAAGCGATGGTCATCCTGGGAGCTTGATACCGTGTTGTGTGTATATATTGTAGGTATTTCCTCGTTGTCTTGTTACTGTTGTCTTTTGTTGGTATTATTTTTCTGTTAATATTTCATTACAGTACACTTTCTTTTTCAATTGATAAATCCCTCTCATTCTGTTCTCCCTCGGGAGAGAAGTTAAAAGGGAGCATCTGTCGCTTGTTTTAATGCCCGGCCTAAACTGCAACAGCAACGACAGTTAGGGCGCAGGAGCGGACTCGGCCAAGGAGAGCGGCAGCCTAGAGCATCGTCTCTTTCTCAGCCGCTGTATTACAGGCAGCGTACAAGCCTCTGCTTGCACTCTGTCTGTCGGTCCTAGCCAGAATACAGTTGTGGCAGCAGTCGGGTATTATGCGTGGTCTCGCTGGAAGCGCTGTATGACCCATTGTGGGGTTTCTTTTACAAGGAAGCTAAAGCATGTTGAGTCTTGATAAAAATATTGTTATTGCGCTTAATGATCTACTTTCCTCTGTAGGTTAGCGTGACATGTATCTCTTTCTGTCTACGCCCTGCAAAAGTTTAAGTTTACTTCTCTACCCAGTCCCGTTGCTGACACAAGTGACGTAGCTGTAGTAAAAGAGCACTTATTGCTACTTCCTGTAAGGGCTGCTTTCTCCGTTTTGTCGTTTTGCACGCTGTAATCTTCAAGCATGTGAGAAAAGGCGCAGCCGCTCCTCTGGCAGACTTTATGCCTTCTGGCGGTGGGCCCGGCCCCTTTCCGCGGTGATGGTGGGAAGGGGGGTGGGCTGGGCCCGGGGTACAGGAACCAGGGCCTCTGTTGGGGCAGCTCATTCCGCCGCCGGGCTTCTCCAGGATCAGAGCTATGCCTGTCCTTCCGTCAATTGCAGCTTTGCAGGCTGCTCAGCTACTGCGGCGGCGATGTTCTCCCATTTAGAGAATCGGAGGTATGAAGTTGGAGGTGGGAAGACTTTCAGGACCGGGTGAGGTTTGGCAGCATGTAGAGTAGAGAGTGGTCTCGTATGCTGTTTCTTTTCCTTGTGGTTTTTCAGGTGGGTCACATTGTAGTAAGCATTCAGAGGCGGCGAGATGGTTTAACAGTATGACTTCTTTATTCCAGGTGCGGTGTGTTTTCCTGGAATCCCTGTCTGTATTGAAGATGGAACTTTATTTGGTTTCTTTTTTCCACTGGTTTTGCTGTATCCCAGGTAAGATGCCAATTGAATTTGTCTCAATCGGGCAGACGAGATTACTTTGCAGGGCTTGGGTGTTCATCTTGTCTGCAGCCATAGATGGAGTTTTTGGATTTCTCAGGAAAGGAAGAGGGATGTAAGGTATAATGTCTTTCAGGGTGTGGGACGGCTTGTCTTTACCCACAGTGTGCAGAGTACGGCTTTCAGGAGGCTGACAGTCTTGTGGAGGAGGCGTCTTCTCTCGGGATGCTTATTGCGCGTGCTGTGGCTGCTTTTGGGATTATTTTTTCTTCTCCTTTTGCAGAGGAAGAAGAGAAAGCTGGTGACGGCAGGAATGTATCGGGTGGCTGGCTTTTGTGGACTGCATCAAGGATGGATTTGGATGCTGCCCAGGCATCCAAAAGTTAAGTAGAGAGTCAGGCGCCAGAGAGGGGCTGAGGTGGACAATTGCAAAATGGGGTCTTTGATGTTAGCGTAGTGAGGAGGGCTGTCCCGGGGCACAGTCATATTTGGGAAGGTACAGGATGTGGCTTACTGTTCAGTGTGACGCTAGCGCGTCCCGGGCAGGGCAGTTCCAGCCTGTGTGTGTTGTCGTGTCGTTTGTGTGGTCTGTGTTCTGCATCTTAGCCCTTTCTTGGGTCTCGAGGTCATCTTTAAGCTCAACGAGCATGGCGTGAGGACTCGGGCATCATCCTTAGGGTCTCGAATGCTCGGATCCGTGGGCATAGCACCATTCGGCTGCCGCTCTTCTTGCGTTAAAGCTTTCGGTGTGCATCGGTCTTGTGTCTCGGAAGTTTCCAGGCGTCCCGCTTCCATGACTGGGACTTCTTCCCTGCATCGTTACGTTCTTAGGTCTTGAAGCCAGGCTTCCTGCGCATACATCTTGTCGGGCTTAACAATCCCTTCTTATCAGGGACTGTGAGATTCTATGCTTTGTTTCAGGGGCTTCCATAGACCCTCTTCACATCATCAACACCACAGTCCCACAGGCCTTCTTGTCTGATGGTGACTTTGGTCCCGGCGCCATTCTTCTTGCTGAGGGTTTTCTCTTGTCTTTTTAGGCATGTCTTTCATGGTGTTCTTCATAGTGTTGGTCTACGACTGTGTTTGTTTGGCTCGGGGCTGCCCTGTCCAGGCACATAGTGTCCAGGGTAGGCAGAATCACGATGAGAGTCTGTAGTGAATATGACAATCTGCCTAGACCCAGGCAAAGGTTGCTCAGTCGTCTCTAATCGATTAGCTCTCAAGAGGCTGCGTGGACGGGTGTTTCATTAGCGGGCGCTGGCATAAACGGAGCCAAGTCGGAGAGGGTGTTCGCGGCTAGCGAAGGGGACAGTATCTCAAAGACGGTAAGCCTGCTTTGTGTGGGGTGTAATGTTTGCAGGCTTCTCTTCTTTGGATGACAGGCTGTAGTTGGACTTAGGTGAACAGGGTTCCTAAGTAGAAAGAAGACCTTTGGAATTAAGCTACTGCTCCGCATCAGGGTAATGTTCGATGTTGGTGTATTGGGTTTTTTTTTTCAGATGCAGAGAGATAAGATGGGCAGGGCGACGCAGGGGACCTGTGAGGAGTGCGGTATGAAGGTGGCTCAGCACGAGGTAATAAAGGGAAGATGTGACTGGCGGCTCCATGAATACACTTGGGTACTTCTTTTATTCATGTGCATGTGAGCTTGTGTAGCCATGTGCTAATGTGCTGGACTGAGGTTCAACAGAACCAGTGTTGTTTTCAGTCATTTTACTTTTCAGGTAAGTCTCTTCCAACTAACTGAACTGTCTGAAAATAATGACATGTTTTTCAGGTAGTGTCCACTTCCAGAGCACCAAGACCTTATATTTACACTTAATGTGAAGGCATACCGTGCAGAGTGGCTCTTGCCTTATACTTATTGCTAAAACAGCGCAGCTTAGCTGACTTTTACGTACGCCCCATCGGAAGCAGAAAAGCGTAGAGGGGTGGCACCCACAGTGAGGAACGGACGGGATCGGTGATCCGAATCTGACCAACACGGTATTGCATCCCATCATCATCATGGTCAGTATAAAAGCGGAGGGATCGAAGGGGTCGGTACCTTTCCTTCGATGGCTGGCATCCGAGGACTCCTCTGTCTGTTCGGCATCCTTTGATCCCGATCGTGCATTTATGCAACCAGATCTGGAATCTGGTTCCCATCAGTTGTGAGGTCGGGTCCTGGACTTTCCCCATGCCTGCCAGCGAAGCGATGGTTATCCTGGGAGCTCCATACCGGCTTGTGTGTATATATTTTCTCTGTGCTACTGTTTTACTGTTGTTGTTGTCTTTCCTTGGTACTACTTTTCTGTTTATATTTCATTAGAGTTCAGTTTCTTTTTCAGTTCCTAAGTCACCCTCAAGAGAGAAGTTAAAAGAGTGCATCTGTCACTTGGTTTAATGCACAGCGTAATCCATGACAGGAATGACAGATAGGGCACCGGAGCGGACTCGGACGAGGAAAGTGGCAGTCGGAAGGGTCGGTTCTTTCTCAGCTGCCGCATTACAGGTGGCATACAAGCCTCTGCTTGTGCTCTGTCTGTCATTCCTATCCAGAACATTACTTGGCAGAAGTCAAGTAATACACGGGGTCTGGCTAGAAGTGAAATATCACGGGCCCCCCCCCCAGTATTTTGGGTTCCCTTTATGAAGGAAACAAAAGGACATTGTGTCTTGATTAAAAACATGAGTATCGGGCCTAATGATCTACTTGCCTGCATAGGCTAGGATAATGTCTTTCTCTTTCTGCCTACGCCCTGCAAAAGTTTAATTAAGTTTACTTACCTACCGGGCCCCGTTGCTGATGCAATCAATGTAGTTGTAACAAAAGAACATGTATTGTCACTTCCTCTAAGGGTCGCTTTCTCCGTTTTGGTGTTTTGCATGCTGTACTTTTCAGGCCTGTGAGGAAAGGCTGCTTCTCTGGCAGGCTCTATGGCTTCTGGAGGTCAGCCGGGCCCCTTTCCCAGGTGCTGGTGGGAAGGGCGGTGGGCGGGGCCCGGGGTATATAACCCACAGCCTCTGCTGGGGCAGCTCATCCTGCTGCCGGGCTTCTCCAGGGTCTCAGCTCTGCTAGTCCTTCCGTCGCTCCCATCTTTGGAGGCGGCTCAGCTACTGGGACGGAGATGTTATCCCATTTAGAGAATAGCAGGTAGGAAGCTGGAGGTGGTAAGACCTTGAGGACCAGGTGAGGTTTGGTAGCACGTAGAGTAGAGAGCGGCCTCGTGTGCTGCTTCTCTTTCTTGTGGTTTTTCAGGTGAGTCACGTTGTAATGAGCGGTTCGGGGGTGGTGAGATGGTTTAAGGGTACCGTCTTCTGTCTTCCAGGCACAGCCACTTTTCTGGAATCCCTGGCTCTATTGAAGATGGAACTTTCTTGCTGTTTCTTTTTTCACTGGTTTTGCCGTATCCTGGGTAAAATGCCGATAACATTTGTCTCGATGAGGCAGATGATGAGATTACTTTGCAGAGACTGGGTGAGCATCTTGTCTCAAGAAAGCAGCAGGGACATAAGGTGTAATGTCTTGCAGGGTGTGGGGCGCGTCGTCGCCTTCCCCCAAGGTGCGCAAGGTACTGCCGTGTCCCTGGAGCATTTGCGGCTTGCGGCAGGCCCCCAGTGTAGGTCGGATCAGGGCTTCGCTGACTCTGTGGGTCTGTAGCAGAGCCCGGAGTCCATGGGAAGACAGAAGATAAGAGATGATGGCGGAACGCAGGGAGGAGCTGAGAAGAGCCACTCCCGAGGAGGGTCTGATGCTGGGTGTTCAGGCTGGCAAATAAAGGGTGGGAGCTGTGGGGTTGAAGTGGGGCTACTTCCCGGATGGCTCAGGAGAAGAGAGGCTTTCTAAAGTTTTGGCACCAGGACATGGCTAGGAAAGGGAGGCGGGTTCACAAATCACTCTGACAGGTTTTGCAGATGGGTTTGTGTGTCATTGGGGCCTGGTGTGTTCTAGGCTCTGGCATTTGAGGTGAGACGGATAGTATCGAGGCGGGGCACGGGACTGGTGGTTGGCAGAAGCGCAGTGCACAGGAAGGATTCAGATGCCCGTCCCTCCGAAAGCTTAGTTGACAGTCTGGCGCTGTAGAGCGGCAGCGGTGGACAATTGCAAAATGGGGTCTTTGATGTTAGCATAGTGGCGAGGGCTGTCCCGGGGCACAGTCATATTTGGGAAGGTAAAGGATGTGGCTTACTGTTCGGTGTGATGTTAGCGCATCCTGGGCAGGGCAGTTCCAGCCTATGTGTGTTGTTGTGTCGTATGTGTTGTCTGTGTCTTGCATCTTGGACCTTTTTTTGGGTCTCGATATGATCTTTAAGCTTCAGGAGCACGGAATGTCCATCAGGTGCCATCCTTATGGTGTCGAACACCTGCAGCTGTGGGCGTAGCACCAACCGTCTGCCTCTCTTCTTGCGTTAGCATCTTAAAGCGTGCATCGGTCTTGCATCTTGGAACTTTCTGGATGGCACACTTTAGCGACTGGGGCTTCTTCCCTGCGTCGTTATGTTTTTAGGTCTTGAAGCTAGGCTTCCTGCATGTCCATCTTGTCAGGCTCGACAGTCCCTTCTCAGGAACTGTGAAGTTCTACACTTCATTTCAAGGGGTTCTGTGGAGCCTCTTCACATCGTCACCAGCACAGTGCCGTGGGCTGTCTTGCCCGACAGTGACTTTGGTCCCGGCGTCATCCTTCTTGCTGGGAGTTTTCTCTCATCCTTGAGGCGTGTTCGTAGTGTTCTGTGTAGCGTCAGTCTGTGTGCGTTTGGCTCGGGGCTGCCCTGCCCAGGCGCGTAGCGTACAGGGTAGGCAGAATCACGATGAGAGTCTGTAGCGAATACGAGGATCTGCCTAGACCCAGGCAAAGGTTGCTCAGTCGTCTCTAATCGATTAGCTCTCAAGAGGCTGCGTGGACGGGTGTTTCATTAGCGGGCGCTGGCATAAACGGAGCCAAGTCGGAGAGGGTGTTCGCGGCTAGCGAAGGGGACAGTATCTCAAAGACGGTAAGCCTGCTTTGTGTGGGGTGTAATGTTTGCAGGCTTCTCTTCTTTGGATGACAGGCTGTAGTTGGACTTAGGTGAACAGGGTTCCTAAGTAGAAAGAAGACCTTTGGAATTAAGCTACTTCTCTGCATCAGGGTAATGTTTGATATTGGTGTGTTGCTTTTTTTTCAGGTGCAGAGAGATGAGATGGGCAGGGTGACGCACGGGACCTGTGAGGAGTGCGGTACGAAGGTGGCTCGGCACGAGGTAATAAAGGGAAGATGTGACCGGCGGCTCCATGAATACAATTGGGTACTTCTTTTATTCATGTAAACGTGAGTTTGCATAGCCATGTGCTAATGTGCTGGACTGAGGTTCAACAGAACCAGTGTTGTTTTCAGTCATTTTACTTTTTCAGGTAAGTCTCTTCCAACTAACTGAACTGTCTGAAAATAATGACGTATTTTTTCAGGTAGTATCCACCTTTAGAGTGCCAAGACCTTGTATTTGCACTGAATACGAAGTGATGCTGTGCAGAGAGCCTCTTGCTTATACTTATTCCTATAACAGCACAGCGCAGCTAACTTTCATATATGCCCTGTCGGAGGGTCGGAAGCAGAAAAGCATAGAGTGGTCGCACCCACGGTGAAGAGAAGACAGGACCGGTGACCCGAATCTGACCGATCGGGTATCGCATCCCATCCTCATCACGATCAGTATAAAAGCGGAGGCATCGAAGGGGTCGGTACCTGTCGTCTGGCTTTCAAGGACTCCTGTCTGTTCATTGTGCTTTGACCCCGATCCATGCATTTATGCAACCAGATCTGGAATCTGGTTCCTGTCTGTCACAGAGTCTGGTCCTGGACTTTCCCTGTGCCAGTGGGTGAAGCAGCGGTCATCCTGGGAGCTCCGTATCGGGTTGTGTATGTCCTGTATATATTTAATGTTTTCTTTTTACTGTGCCTTTTCTTGATATTATTTTGCTGTTAAGATGTCATTATAGCTCAGTTTATCTTTCAGTCCCTAAGTCTCTCTCTTGTTCTCCTCTGCATCAGGAGAGAAGTTAAAAGGGAGCACGTGTCACTTGTTTTACTGCACGGCCTAAGGCACAACAGCAATGACGGACAGGGCCCCGGAGCAGATTCGGCCAAGGAGAGCGGCGGCCCCAAGCCTCGGTTCTTTCTCAGCCGCTGCATTACAGGCTGAGTACAAGCCTCTGCTTGGTCTGTCGATCCGATCCAGAACGTAGTTCTGGCACAAGTCAGGTTATATGCATCGTCTTGCTAGAAATGCTGTATGATTCGTGGGGTTTCTTTTAAGAGGAAACTAAAGCACATTGAGTCTTGATAAACATATTGTTGTTGTGCTGAATGATCATCTTGCCTATTTAGGTTAGGATGATGTCTTTCTCTTTCTGTCTACACCCTGCAAAAGTTTAATTAAGTTTACTTACCTACCGGGCCCTGTTTCTTACACAAGTGATGTAGTTGTAATAAAAGAGCACGTATTGTCATTTCCTCTAAGGGTCGCTTTCTCTGAGTTGCTGTTTTGCACACTGTAATTTTCAGGCCTGTGAGGAAAGGAGCAGCCACTCCTCTGGCAGACTCTATGCCTTGTGGAGGTCAGCCTGGCCCCTTTCCCAGGGGATGGTGGGCAGGGCCCGGGGTATATAACCCACAGTCTCTGCTGGGGCAGCTCATTCTGCCGCCAGGCGACTCCAGGGTCGGAGCTCCGCCGGTCCTTCAGTTGACTGCAGCTTTGGAGGCCGCTCAGCTCCTTGGGTGGAGATGTTATCCCGTTTGGAGAATCACAGGTAAGAAGCTGGAGGTGGTAAGACCTTGAGGACCAGGTGAGGTCTGGCAGCACATACAGTAGAGAGCAGCCTTGTATGCTACTTTTCATCCTCGTGGTTTTTCAGGTGAGTCATGTTGTAACGAGCATTTCGGGGTGGTGAGATGGTTTAAAGGTATGGTTTTCTCTCTTCAGGCACGGCCATTTTTCTGGAATCCCTGTCTGTATTGAAGATGGAACTTCCTTGGTGTTTTTTTTTCACTGGTTTTGCTGTATCCCAGGTAAGATGCCGGTAACATTTGTCTCAATTGGGCAGATCATGAGATTACTTTGCAGGGACTGGGTGAGCATCTCGTCTCAAGAAAGCAGCAGGGATGTAAGGTATAACGTCTTTCAGGGTACGGGACGGCTCATTGCCTTCCCCCACAGTGCACAGTGTTCCGCAGTGTCCCTGGAGCCTTTGTGGCTTGTGGCAGGCTCCTGGTGTAGGTTGGATCAGGGCTTCGCTGACTCTGTGGGTCTGTAGCAGAGCCCGGAGTCTGTGGGAAGACAGAAGATAGGAGATAATGGCAGAATTAAGGGAGGGGCTGGGAAGAGCGGCTCCTGAGGAGCGTCTGATGCCGGGGGTTCGGGCCAGCAAATAGAGTGCGGGAGCTGTGGGGAATAAGTGGGGCTCCTTCCCTGACAGCTCAGGGATAAGAGAGGCTTTCTCAAGTTTTGGCACTGGGGGATGGTTAGGAAAAGGGAGGCGGGTTTACGATTTTTTTCTTGGACAGGTTCTGCAGTTGGGTTTGGGTGTCAACGGAGTCTGGTCTGTTCTAGTCTCTAGCATTTGAGGCGAGCTGGATATCATCGAGCTGGGGCACGGGACTGGTGTTTTGGCAGAAGCGCAGTGCTAATGTTGTGCTGCTTGGTCTCTTAGGTGCTGTGAATCACTGTGTAGCGCTGGCTCCAGAGTCGACAATGAGCAGGCAAGCAGAATGCCTTGGCATTCATGAGGCTGAGGGTGTTGTGGAGGAGGTTAGCATCTCCTCTCAGGGTGCTTATTGCTGGTACTGTGGCTGCTTTGAGGATTATGGTTTTTCTTTTTCTTTTGCAGAGGCACAGGAGGAACCTGGTGACCACAGGAACGTATTGGATGTCTGTTTTCTGTGGACTGCCTCAAGGATGGATTTGGACCCCTGGCCCTCCACAAGCTAAGTTGAGAGGCTGGCACCCGAGAGGGGACGAGGTTGAGAACTGAAAAAATGTGTTTTTGAAGTTGGTATAGGGGAGAGGTTTGTCCGGGAGCGCAGTCTCCTTTAGGCATGTAAGGGACGTGGCTTACTGTTTGGCATTCCCGGGCAGGGCGGTTCCAGCCTGTGCGTGTTGTCGTGTCTTTCGTGTGGTCTGTGTCTTAGACCTTTCTCGGGTCTCAAGGTTGTCTTTAAGCTCCAGGAGCACGTCATGGTGCCTCAGGTGCCCTCCCTAGGGTCTCGAACACCTGCACCCATGGGCACAGCACCATTCGGCTGCCGCTCTTCTTGCGTTAGAATCTTAAAGCATGCATCGTTCTTGCGTCTTGAAAGCTTCCGGACGGCCCACTTCCATGACTGGGACTTCTTCCCTATGTCATTACGTTCTTAGGTTTTGAAGCCAGTCTTCCTGCGCGTATATCTTATCAGTCTTGACAGTCCCTCCTTATCACCGGTGATGAAGTTCTACGCTTTGTTTCAGGGGCTTCCATAGAGCCTCTTCGCATCACCACCACGGTCTCCAGGTCTTCTTGCCCGACGGTGACTTCCATCCGGGTGTCATCCTTCTTGCTGAGAGTTTTCTCTCATCCTTGAGGCGCGTTGTTTTTAGCGTTTTGTGTAGTGTTGGTCTGTGATTGTGTGTGTGTGTCTGGCTCGGAGCCCCCCCTGCCCGGGTGTGCAGAGTCCAGGGCAGGCAGAATAGTGATGAGAGTCTATAGTTAATATGTGGATCTGTCGAGACTGAGGCAAAGGTTGGGTAGTCATCTAGAATCGACGTGCTCTCAGTAGGTTGGGTGCGTGGGTTTTTCATTAGTGGGTGTTGGCATAAGCAGAGCTCAGTCAGAGAGGCTGTTCATGGTTAGCAAAGGAGATAATATCTCAAAGATGTTCAGGCTGCTTTGTGTGGGGTGTAATGTTTGTGGGCTTACTTCTTTTTTTGTTTTGGTGGCAGGCTGTAGTTGGATCTAATTGAACAGTGTTCTGAAGTAGAAACAAGACCTTTGGAATTAAGCTATCGATCTGCATAAGGGTATTGTTTGAGTGTTTTTTTTTTATCTTTTTAGATGCGGAGAGACGATACGTGCGGGGTGACGCAGGGGAGCCGAGAGGAGCGCTGTACAGAGGTGGCTCGGCATGTGGTGTTAGAGGGAAGATGTCACTGGCACCTCTATGAATACAATTGGGTACTTTTTGTTCCATGTGAATGTGAGGTTGCGTAGCCATGTGCGAGTGTGCTGGTCTGAGGTACAACAGAGCCAATTATCCTTTCAGTAATTTTACTGTTCGGGTAAGTCTCTTCTAACTAACCGAACTCTCTGAAGATAGTGACGCCTTTTTCAGGTAGTATCAGCTTCCAGAGTGCTAAGAGCATATATTTACACTTAATGCCAAGGGATGCTATGCGGAGAGGTTCTTGGTTATACTTATTGCTGTAACAATCTGTGTCAGGTAACGGTGCGCGCCATGTTGGAGGGTCGGAAGCGGAAGAGCGTAGAGGGGTCGCACCCGCAGTGAAGAGCGGTCAGGACCGGTGACCCGAATCCGAGTGACGGGGTATTCCATCCCATCCTCATCGCGCTCAGTATAAAAGCTAGAGGGATCAAAGGGGTCGGTACCTTTCCTTCAACATCCAGCGTCTGAGGACTCCTCTGTCCGTTTGTCATCCTTTCATCCCGATTCATGCGTTTGCGCCACCAGACCCGCACTCCAGTTTCCATCCGTTGCTGACTCCAGTCTCGGACTTTCCCCATGCCTGCCAGTGAAGCGATGGTCATCCTGGGAGCTTGATACCGTGTTGTGTGTATATATTGTAGGTATTTCCTCGTTGTCTTGTTACTGTTGTCTTTTGTTGGTATTATTTTTCTGTTAATATTTCATTACAGTACACTTTCTTTTTCAATTGATAAATCCCTCTCATTCTGTTCTCCCTCGGGAGAGAAGTTAAAAGGGAGCATCTGTCGCTTGTTTTAATGCCCGGCCTAAACTGCAACAGCAACGACAGTTAGGGCGCAGGAGCGGACTCTGCCAAGGAGAGCGGCAGCCTAGAGCATCGTCTCTTTCTCAGCCGCTGTATTACAGGCAGCGTACAAGCCTCTGCTTGCACTCTGTCTGTCGGTCCTAGCCAGAATACAGTTGTGGCAGCAGTCGGGTATTATGCGTGGTCTCGCTGGAAGCGCTGTATGACCCATTGTGGGGTTTCTTTTACAAGGAAGCTAAAGCATGTTGAGTCTTGATAAAAATATTGTTATTGCGCTTAATGATCTACTTTCCTCTGTAGGTTAGCGTGACATGTATCTCTTTCTGTCTACGCCCTGCAAAAGTTTAAGTTTACTTCTCTACCCAGTCCCGTTGCTGACACAAGTGACGTAGCTGTAGTAAAAGAGCACTTATTGCTACTTCCTGTAAGGGCTGCTTTCTCCGTTTTGTCGTTTTGCACGCTGTAATCTTCAAGCATGTGAGAAAAGGCGCAGCCGCTCCTCTGGCAGACTTTATGCCTTCTGGCGGTGGGCCCGGCCCCTTTCCGCGGTGATGGTGGGAAGGGGGGTGGGCTGGGCCCGGGGTACAGGAACCAGGGCCTCTGTTGGGGCAGCTCATTCCGCTGCCAGGCGTCTCCAGGGTCGCAGCTCCGCCGGTCCTTCAGTCGATTGCAGCTTTGGAGCTGGCTCAGCTCCAGGGGCGGAGATGTTATCCCGCTTAGAGAATTGTAGGTAAGAAGCTGGAGGTGGTAAGACCTTGAGGACCAGGTGAGGTCTGGCAGCATGTAGAGTAGAGAGCGGTCTCGTATGCGGCTTCTCTTCCTTGTGGTTTTTCAGGTCAGTCACGTTGTAGTGAACGTTCAGAGGTGGCGGGATGGTTTAACGGTATGGTTTTCTTTATTCCAGGTGCGGCGTGTTTTCCTGGAAGCCCTGACTGTATTGAAGATGGAATTTTATTTGGTTTCTTTTTTCCATTGGTTTTGCTGCATCCCAGGTAAGATAACGATAGCACTTGTCTCAATCAGGCAGATGATGAGATCACTTTGCAGGGCTTGGGTGTTCATCTTGTCTGCAGCCGTAGATGGAGTTTTTGGATTTCTCAGGAAAGGAAGAGGGATGTAAGGTATAATGTCTTTCAGGGTGTGGGACCACTTGTCGCCTTCCCCCACAGCGTGCAGAGTACGGCTTTCAGGAGGCTGATGGTCTTGTGGAGGAGGCGTCTTCTCTCAGGATGCTTACTGCTTGTGTTGTGGCTGCTTTTGTGTTTTTTTTTTTTTTTCCTTTTGGAGAGGGAGAGGAGGAAGCTGGTGACGGCAGGAATGTATCGGGTGGCTGGCTTTTGTGGACTGCATCAAGGATGGATTTGGATGCTGCCCAGGCATCCAAAAGTTAAGTAGAGAGTCAGGCGCCAGAGAGGGGCTGAGGTGGACAATTGCAAAATGGGGTCTTTGATGTTAGCGTAGTGAGGAGGGCTGTCCCGGGGCACAGTCATATTTGGGAAGGTACAGGATGTGGCTTACTGTTCAGTGTGACGCTAGCGCGTCCCGGGCAGGGCAGTTCCAGCCTGTGTGTGTTGTCGTGTCGTTTGTGTGGTCTGTGTTCTGCATCTTAGCCCTTTCTTGGGTCTCGAGGTCATCTTTAAGCTCAACGACCGTGGTGTGAGGACTCGAGCATCGTCCTTAGGGTCTCGAATGCTTGGATCTGTGGGTATAGCACTATTCGGCTGCTGCTCTTCTTGTGTTAGCATCTTAAAGAATGCATCGGTCTTGTGTCTCGGAAGTTTCTGGACGACCCACTTCCGTGACTGGGATTTCTTCCCTGCATCGTTATGTTCTTAGGTCTTGAAGCCAGGCTTCCTGCGCATATATCTTGTCGGGCTCAACAATCCCTTCTCATCAGGGACCGTGAAGTCCTACATTTTATTTCAGGGGTTCTGAAGAGCCTCTTCACATCATCGCCACTGCAGTCCGGCAGGTCTTCTTGCCCGATGGTGACTTTGGTCCCGGCGTCATTCTTCTTGCTGAGAGTTTTCTCTCATCTTTTCAGGCGTGTCTTTCATGGTGTTTCTTCATAGTGTTGGTCTACGACTGTGTGTGTTTGGCTTGGGGCTGCCCTGCCTGGGTGCGTAGTGTCCAGGGTAGTCAGAATCACGATGAGAGTCTGTAGTGAATATGAGGATCTGCCTAGACCCAGGCAAAGGTTGCATAGTCGTTTCGAATCGATTAGGTCTCAGGAGGCTGTGTGGACGGGTGTTTCATTAGCGGGCGCTGGCATAAGCGGAGCTAATTTAGAGAGGGTGTTCACGGTTAGTGAAGGAGACAGTATCTCAAAGATGATAAGGCTGCTTTCTGTGGGGTTTAATTTTCTGGGCTTACTTTTTTTTTTTTGGATGGCAGTTGGACTTAGGTGAATTTAGTTGGACTTAGGTGAACAGGGTTCCTAAGTAGAAACAAGACCTTTGGAATTAAGGTACTGTGCCGCATTAGGGTAATGTTTGATATTGGTGTGTTTTTTCTGATGCAGAGAGATGAGATGGACAGGGCGATGCAGGGGAGCCGACAGGAGTGTGGTACAAAGGTGGCTTGGCACGAGGTAATAAAGGGAAGATGTGACCGGTGGCTCCATAAATACATTTGGCCACTTCTTTTTTAATGTGCATATGAGGTTACGTAGCCATGTGCAGGTCTGAGGTACAATAGAACCAGTGTTGTTTTCAGTCATTTTACTTTTTCAGGTAAGTCTCTTCCAACCAACTGAACTGTCTGAAGATAATGATGTATTTTTCAGGTAGTATCTGCCTTCAGAGCACCGAGACCTCGTATTTACACTTAATGCGAAGGGATGCCGTGCGGAGAGGCTCTTGCTTATACTTATTGCTGTAACAGTGTAGCTCAGCTCACTTTTATATATGCCCTGTTGGAGGGTCGGAAGCGGAAAAGCATAGAGGGGTCGCACCCATCGTGAAGAGTAGACAGGACCAGTGACCCAAACCTGACTGATGGGGTATCGCATCCCATCGTCATCACGCTCAGTATAAAAGCGGAGGGATCGAAGGGGTCGGTACCTTTGCTTCAGCGGCTGGTGTCCGAGGACTCCTCTGTCCAACAGGGTTTGATCCTGATCCATGCATTTATGCAACCAGATCCAGAATCCGGTTCCAATCCATTGCCGTGTCCAGTCTCGGACTTTGCCTGTGCCTGCCGGTGAAGCGATGGTCATCCTGGGAGCCTGATACTGGCTTGTATGTATATTTTATCTATTTTATTTTTTTCCTGTTATTGTTGTCTCTCCTGGGTATTACTTGTCTGTTTATGGTTCACGATGAAAGAGTTCAGTTTCTCTTTCAGTTCCTAAGTCTCCTTCACGTTCTTTCCTTCCTCAGGAGAGAAGTTAACAGAGAGCATCTGTCACTTGGTTTAATGCCCAGCATAAACTGTGACAGCAACGACGGTTAGGGCGCAGGAGCGGACTCCGCTGAGGAGAGCGGCAGCCTAGAGCACCGGCTCTTTCTCAGCTGCTGTATTACAGGCGGCGCACGAGCCTCTGCTTGCACTCTGTCCGTCGGTCCTAGCCAGAACGTAGTTCTGGCAGAAGTCGGGTAATACGCGGGGTCTCGATAGAAGTGACGTGTGGCCGCGCTAACATTGTGGGTTTTCTTTTACAAGGGATCGGAAGACATGGTGTTTTTTTTTTTTTTTTAAAAACGTGGTTATCGGGCCTAATGATCTACTTGCCTATGGAAGTTAGGATGATGTCTTTCTCTTTCTGTCTACGCCCTGCAAAAGTTTGTTTAAGTTTACGTACTTACCGGGCCCTCTTGCTGACGCAATTGATGTAGCTGTAATAAAAGAGGACGTGTTGTCATTTCCTCTAAGGGTCGCTTTCTCCGTTTTGGTGTTTTGCATGCTGTACTTTTCAGGCCTGTGAGAAAAGGCCGCTTCTCTGACAGGCTCTATGGCTTCTGGAGGTCAGCCGGGCCCCTTTCCCAGGTGCTGGTGGGAAGGACGGTGGGCGGGGCCCGGGGTATATAACCCACAGCCTCTGCTGGGGCACCTCATTCTGCTGCTGGGCGTCTCCAGGGTCGGAGCTCTGCCGGTCCTTCAGTTGATTGCAGCTTTGGAGCTGGCTCAGCTCCTGGGGCGGAGATGTTATCCTACTTAGAGAATCGCAGGTAAGAAGCTGGCGGTGGTAAGACCTTGAGGACCAGGTAAGGTCTGGCAGCATGTAGAGTAGAGAGCGGTCTCGTATGCGGCTTCTCTTCCTTGTGGTTTTTCAGGACAGTCACATTGTAGCGAGTGTTTCAGGGGCAGCGAGATGGTTTAAGGGTATAGTTTTCTCTTTTCCAGGCACGGCGTATTTTCGTGGAATCCCTGAGTGTATTGAAGATGGACCTTTCTTGGGGAGGTTTTTTTTTTTTCCACTGGCTTTGCCGTATCCTGGGTAAGACACCAATAGAATTTTTCTAAGTTGGGCAGATGAGATTACTACGCAGGGACCAGGTGAGCATCTTGTCTGTAGCCGTAGATGGAGTTTTCACATTTCACAGGAAAGCAGCAGGGCCATAAGGTATAACCTCTTTCAGGCTGTGAGGCACCTGTTCAATTTGTTACGTGAAACGGGGCCAAGCGGTTTTGGCAGAAGATAAACCCCCTTGCGTTCTAACACTCCTCACCGAGGTGGGAGGCTAGGTGCGGCTAGGTTTAAATTCTGAGTGATGCCCAATTCAGCACTATCAGTCCAATCGCGTTTAATATCTAGTAAACTTTTACGATTTGGATACACTAATAGTGGACTGCACCTTCAGTCTAGTCGTGCTCCTGAACTAGCACGGCCTCTCTGTAGTTTTGGTCGCGTTCAGTGAGAAAGCGAAACGACTAGCTACTTAAACAGTGCAGTTTATTTAAACAACAGATATACAGGTTCTTTAGGATTGCCGGTGATAAATACACTGTCTGCAAAGCACGTGCAAATAAAGATATTGCTAAGTATACAAACGCGCGACAAAATTATAAACGATACAGCCTGGCTATAAATGTAGGGTAGAGATTCTCTAGAGAAATTTCTAAGTCCCCGAGAAAGCGCTCGGTGTAATCGAAGTCTTACCCAAAGGCGTCCCTGTGGGGGGGAAGAGAGGCTCAGCCCGTCGACTGATCCCGGAAATCAGCGGTGGAATTCTTCGCGATGGTGTCTTCCCTGACATCCCCTCTCTCTTGGGCTATTTTTATATTATTTTTTTATCTTCAAAGTGGAGTTTGAGTGACTTTAGTCATACGTACTTTTATTATGATCAATGTATTCAAGGAGGAGCGTTCACACCTCGGGGGCGGATAGCCTCCGGGATGGAGGTGTGTTTTGGTACATTGTGGTGAGCAAAGTTCGCACAAAAGGACAGCATTTCATCAACATTTGACGAAATGTTGGCTCGGGTAGCGTGTAGGCCGCTTATCAGTTCCGTAGTACCATCTCGTCCCCATATCTGCTATTCGTCACAAGGGAAGGCCACGGAACAAGCGTGTTCCGTTCCATCCCTCGTGTAGTTTCGCAAACAACCTTGTACAGGGAATCTCAGATGTTGCATTCTTCGTGTGCTAGCTGCGGCTGTATTCTACCTCAGAAGCCTCTTGATTTTATGACTTTCCTTAATGTGTGAACAATGCTGTATTTTTGTATTCTTGGCCAATTTAGTAATTATTCCACACAATTGCCCCCACATTGCGCAGGGTACCGCCGTGTCCCTGGAGCCTTTGCGGCTTGCAGCAGGCCCCCGGTGTAGGTCAGGTCAGGGCTTTGCTGACTCTCCGGGTCTGCAGCAGAGCCCGGAGTCCATGGGAAGACAGAAGATAGGAGTTGATGGTGTGGCGGTTTGGCAGAAGCGCAGTGGTAATGTTGTGTTTCTTGGTCTCTTAAGGTGCTGTGAATAACTATCACCGCAGTCTCCGACTCCGGAATAGGCGCGGAGCGGGCAAGCAGAATGCCACGGTGTTTGTGAGGCTGACGGTGTTGTGGAAGAGGTTGGCATCTCCTCTCAGGATGCTTATTGCTGGTGCTGTGGCTGCCTCTGGGATTATTTTTTCTTTTCCTTTTGCAGAGGGAAGAGGAGGGACCTGGTGACTGTAGAAATGTATCGGGTGGCTGGTTTTTGCGGACCGCATCGAAGAAGGATCCAGATGCCTGGCCCTCCAAAAGCTAAGTTGACAGTCAGGCGACGGAGAGAGGCTGAGGTGGACTATTGCAAAATGGGGTCTTCAATGTTAGCGTAGGGGCGAGGGCTGTCCTGGGGCACAGTCATATTTGGGAAGGCAAAGAACGTTGCTTACTGTTCAGTGTGACGCTAGCGTGTCCCAGGCAGGGCAGTTCCAGCCTGTGCGTGTTGTCATGTCGTTCATGTGGTCTGTGTTCTGTATCTTAGCCCTTTCTTGGGTGTCGAGGTCATCTTTGAGCTCCAGGAGCACGATGTGGGGCCCCAGGCATCATCCTTAGGGTCTTGAACGCTCGGGCCTGTGGGCGTAGCACCATTCGGCTGCCGCTCTTCTTGTGTCAGCATCTTAAAGCGTGCATCGGTCTTGTCTCAGAAGTTTCCAGACGGCCCACTTCCACGACTGGGATTTCTTCCCTGCATCGTTACATTCTTAGGTCTTGAAGGCAGGCTTCCTGCACGCCCATCTTAGTGGGCTCAACAGTCCATTCTTATTACGTACCATCAGGGGGTTTCAGGGGGTTTCGTAGAGCATCTTCACGTCGACATCATCACAATCCCACAGATTTTCTTGCACGACGGTGACTTTGGTCCCCGTGTCATCTTTCTTGCTGAGAGTTTTCTCTCGTCTTTGAGGCACGTCGTTTGTAGCGTTCTGTGTAGCGTCTGTCTGCAACCGTGAGTGTTTGGCTCGGGGCTGCCCTGCCCGGGTGCGTAGTGTCCAGGGTGGGCGGAGTCGTGTGGAGAGTCTCTATGTAGTACATGAATCTACGTAGATCGGGGCAAAGGTGTTAGAGTCATCTCAGGGTAGCCCTCGGGAGGCTGTGTAGATACCTCTTCTGTTTTGTTTGCAAAGAGCACAGGCATGTTGGAAAGGCAATACAGCAGTAGTGAAGAAGAGTTCCTGTGGAAGAGGGTATAGCTGGTTTTGGTGCGGTTTTTTTGTAATTTTCTTTGTGTACGGTTGTATTTGGACCTTAAATGGTATTTGTAAAAAGGTTCAGGAGTTTCTGTTGTTATGACTCTATTGCTCTGCCTCAACGTGACTTCTCTGATGTCATTCTTGCAGATGCAACAGGACAAGCTTGGCAGGGCAGCGTAGGAGAGGGAAGCAACGTAAGAAGGTGGGTCAGCACGTGGTGTTAGAGAGAAGATGGGGCTTTGAGTACTGTATGCATTGGTTCTTTCGGATTTGAAGTTTTGAAGCAATGCATGACATGGGATGTGGGGACGGGGATGAGTCAGTCAAGGTCAGCAGCGGCGGGTGGGCTGAAGTATCACATCTTCCTCAGAGGGAGCAACTTTCAAGTTTGAAGCAACCTGTGTCGGTTGGGTTTTACAGGCGCTTTGCGAGCCTTCAGGTTGCATGCCTCAGGGGAGGACGGGCAGGCGAGGCGAGGGAGCGGGAGATGGGAATGGGTCCGCACGTGTTAGGGTTTTGGGCGGTATCTCAGCATGCGTTTCTTTGGTTGGCGTGACACGCAGGGTCAGAGGGGCGATGCTGCACGCCCACTGAGTAGTCCCAGCAAGTGAGGCGCTTGTGGACCTGTTGGTGTCTAATAGCAAAGTACTACGTTGCAGCTCAGTGGAGTGTTTGTCTTTGGTTTTGCAGGTGCTGCGCGCCTCTGGAGCCGGACGAGCGTTGGAGGTGTGCTGGGTAATAGAGAGGTAGCGAGTGGGGGTGGTGGTTTCCCGTAAGCTCAACAATAATATTGTGTGTCTAGGTGTCTTATGTGCCAGAACCGGAGAGCGCTGCAAAGTCTGAATCTGGAATCTGTGTGGAGCAGGTGAGCGGAAAGGTACGGTGCATCTGATGTGGGGGATATTGCAGTACAAGTTAGAGTTGACGGATGCGATGGCGCCCGATGGCACCGTTTTGTGGAAATTGGGGTTCCCTTGTTTGTTTTTGCGGATGGTGAAGAGGAAACTCAGCGACGCCGGGATGAATCGATTTGATACATGGTAATTTTTTTTTCTTGTTGAGCAGGGCTTCAGAGTCCCGGCCCTCAGAAAGGGAAGTTGAGGTACCGGCAGTGGAGCTTCCTGGGGCAGGGGAGGGGACAGGGTTGGAAATAGCAGCGAGGCATTTAAAAGTGTGCGCAGCGCTCCAGGCTGTCTAGGAGCGGTGCCCTTTGGGCACGCAAGCGGCGCGGTAATTGTCCTGACCGTATGTGACACTATCTTGCGTGGTACTGCCTTGTATTGTGCTTTGTCTGGAATTGGATCGCTCTGTAGTTTTCTCGTCCGCAGTCTCGGGTGGTGTAGCACAGTAACGCCTGTGTTCTGTTACGTCTTGCGCTGTATTGCTCGGTCATTGTCTTGACTGTAATCTGAGTCTGTCACGTTGTACCGTTCCCTACATTGTTACTTTGATGGATTGTTCTGCATCTGACTGTATTGCGTTGCTGGGCTCTGCGTTGTTTTTGAATTGCATTGCTCTGTAACTGTCTTGACTGCTGTCTGAGACTGTCTCACGTTGTCTGGTTATGTATTTTTTGTTTTGCATTGTATTCTGTATTTGAAATGGTATTGCATTGCCCGGCTCCGTATCGGTTTTGCATCGTAGCACCCCATAATTATCTTGACTGCCAGGTCGGACTGCGTTGCGTCATATAGTTCTGTATTTTGTTTGGCGTTGCATCAGTCTGTACTTTGAAGTGTATCACTTTGCTTGCCTGTATCTCAGTTTTGCGTCGTATTGCTCCGTCATTGTCTTGATTGCCGTCTGAGACGATCAGGCACGGTACCCTTCCATATTTTGTTTTGAATCACATCATTGCATATTTGAAATTTTGTTGCCTCGCCTGGCCGTCTTTTGGTTTTGCAGTGTATCGCTTTGTCGTTGTCTTGACAGCCATCCGATATATTCTGTCATCGTACCGCATGGTATTGTGGATTTATTAATCGTTTGTTCTTCCTTTGACCGCGTATTCTCTTGTTCTGCCCTGTATCGCAGTACCTCTTGAATCGTTTCGGTCTGTCACTGTTTCGACTGTCACGTGAGACACTCTGGCATTGTATCCTTAAGTATTTTGTTTTGTATTTGAAGGTTGTGTATTTGAAACTGTATTGCATTGCTTGGCGCTATTTAGGTTTTGCATCGCATCACTCTGTAGTTCCCTTAAGCGCCATCGGAAACCATCTCCCACGGTATTGTTCCATATGTTGTTTCTGTAACGGATTGTTTTCTATGTGCCTGTATATTGCATTGTCGGGCAGGGCATTGTTTTTGCATTATATCGCTCTGTAATTTCCCCGATGGCCGTCTGGGATTATTTTGCAGGGTACCACCCCGTATCGTGTTTCATCTTGCGTTGCATTGCCCTCTAATCATCTGGACCGCCATCTGAGGCCGCATGATGTTGTAAGCACTGTGTTGTGGGTTTTTTGATTCGTCGTTCTTAAGTTACCCTATGTATTTTATCGTATTGCCCTGTATTGTGTTATGTCTCGCATGGTATTGCTCTGTATATGTCTTGACTGCCATCTGAGACCATGGAGTTGTACCGTTCGATACGTTGTTTCCGGAACGGATTGTTCTGTATCTGACCATATATTGCATTGCCGGGCAGCGTGTTGTTTTTGCGTTCCGTCACTCAGTAACTTCCTCAACTACTATTTGAGATGGTCTTGCATCGTACGCTTAAGAATTCGGTTCCGTATTGTATTCTTGTGTATTTGAGACAGTATTGCTCCGCCTGGCTCAGTATCAATTTTGCATCATGTTGCTCCGTCACGCTCTTGACTGCTATGTGATCTATTCTGGCATTGTACCACACGGCATTGCGTGTTTTTTTTTAATCAGTTGTTCTTTGACTGTGTAATGCCTTGTACCGCCCTCTATTGTGTTACGTCTTGCATTATATTGCCCCGTCATAGCCTTGACTGTCTTCTGATCTGTTTGGGCCTCGTACCACACTGTATTGCGGGGGTTTTAATCGGTTCTCCTTCATTTGGCTTTCTAACGCCTCGTACTGCCCTGTGTTGTGTAGCATCTCGCATTATATTGCCCCATTTTAGTCTCGACTGCATTCTGATCTACTGTGGCATCGCACCACACTGTATTGTGTGTTTTTCAAACGGTTCTTCTTTATTTGACTGTGTAATGCCTTGTACTGCTGTGTATTGTGTTACTTCTCGTATTATAGTGCTGTCATTGTCTTGACTGCCTTCTGATCTTTTCTGGTATTACAGTTGAACGTATGCTGGGTTTTTTAATCGGTTGTTCTTCATTTGGCTGCATGGTGCCTTGTTACCACCTGGTGTGGTGCTGCATCTTGCATCGTATCACCCTGTCATTGTCTCGACGGTCATTTTACACGTTCTGTCCTAGGACCGCGCCGTATTGTGAATTCTTTCATGGGTTGTTGTTTCTTTGACTGTATCGCCTGGTAGGGCCCCGTATCGCGTTTCATCTTGCCTTGTATTGCTCTGTCATTGTGGTGACTGACATATGATATATTCTACCATTGTATACCACTGTACCGTCAATTCTTTCATTGTCTGTTCAGCATTTGATTGTATGTTGCCTTGTAACGCCCTGTGTAAGGTTCGATCTTGCATTGTATTGCCCTGTCATTGTCTTGCCAGTTATTTTAGACTGTCTGGCACTGTATTGTGCAATTTTTAACCGGTTGTTTTGTATTTGACCGCTGTTGCGGTGTCATCACCCTTTTTCGCCCAGGCTGCTGCCTAAGCTAAAAAAACCAGTGGGAGTCGCTACGAGTGGCACTACAAGTCGCCTGTTCGCCATCATTTCCCGGGGACACTCACTTAAGGTTCCGCTCTTTGAGGCTGAGAGATGCCTTGACGCAACAGATTCTGGGTAAGTGACTAGCATGCCAGACTTTGCAATCTTAGCTAAGCGATATAAAGGGTTTGACGCAGATATGATCCTTTAAGAGGTAAATTGTTTCCCAAGTCCGGGGCAAGGATGGGATCAATGTGATTCAGTGATTCAATGGGGAGGGTCTCCCTGACAGCTCATCTGACCCTGGCCCCTAGGCAGTAAATAATCTGGGGTATGTGGCGATGTAATCTGCTAAAGTGCCATCACATGCGCTGCTACCTTTGTTGAATCACTGTTGTTATGTTTGTAAATGTTTCTCTACCTCTCTCTTAGGAGTGAATTTTATCACTGCACCCGCCACAACTGCATATTGCCTGTGTTACGTCTTGCATTGTATTGCCCTGTCGTCTTGACGGTCACATTAGAGAATCTGTCCTAGGACTGGACTGTATTGTGATGTCTTTCATGGGTTCTTATGTGGCTGTATATTGCCTCGTATTGCCCCGTGTGGTGTTACGTCTTCCATTGTATGGCTCTGTTGTTGTCTTGACTGTCATCTGATCTACTCTGCCATTGTATGCCACCGTCTTGTCACTTCCTTCATCAGCTGTTTTTTATTTGACGGTGTATTGCATTGTACTGCCATGTACGCTGTTACATCTTGCATTGTGTTGTCCTGTCATTGTCGGGTTTGTGACTTTAGACTTTGTGTTTAAAACTTTCACAGTCCACTGCAGTCCAAAAATTGGTTGTTGTTCATTGAACTGTGTATTTGTTAAACAATTCCCAATCCTGTGCAGTCCTAGAACGGTTTGCTGTTTATTTGAGCGGGTATTGGGTTGTACTGACGCGTACAGTGTTATGTGTTGCGTTGTATTGCCCTGTCATTGTTTCGTTTGTGAATTTAGATGTTGCGTTAAAAAATTCACAATACAGTGCCGTGCTATAATTTGCTGGTTTTTGACTGCATATTGCCTGGTTTTGCCCACTATACTGTTATGTCTTGCATTCTATTGACATGTTGTAGTCTGGATTGTCATTTTACAGACTGTGTTAAAAGATTCATAATGTGGTGCAGTCCTATAATTGGTTGTTGTTTATATGACCGCGTATTGGATTGCACTGTCCGGTGTGATGCTACGTCTCGCATTGTATAGCCCTGTCACTGTATTTATTGTCAGTTTAGACATTGTGTTAAAAAAAATTCTCAGTACCGTGCAGTCCTATATTCAATTGCTTTTATTTCACTGTGTATCAGATTGTAGCGCCCGGTATATTGTTAGGTCTTGTATTGTATTGGTCTGGAACAGTCTTGATTGATATCTGAAATATTCTGTCATGGTAATGAACTGTACTGTCAGTTTCATAATTGCTTGTTCTCTATGTGACTGCCTATTTCATTATACTGCCCCCTATAATGTTATGTCTTGGATTCTGTTGCTCAGTTTTATCAACTGCCATCTGCGACCGGGACTGCCGGTCTGTGGGTCTTCGATCGGCGGTTCATTATTTGACTACCTCTTACCTCGTCCTGTCCCGTGTTGTGTTTTGTCTTGCATTGTATTGCCCTGTTATCGCCCTGACGACTATCTCATCGGTTCTGGTATGTACTGCTCCATATTCCGTTTTTTTAAAAAGTTTGTTCTTGATTTGTCTGCGTATTGCCTTGTAGTGCCCTGTATGGTGTTCTGTCTTGCGTTGCATTGCCCCGTCGTTCTCTTCACTGTCATTGTGGACGCTCTGGGATAGTAGCCATCTGTATCGTGGGGGTTTTACCGGGTGCTCTTGCTTTGACCACCGTGTATTGCCGTGCTACCGCCCCTTTGTGTTGGGTCTCGAATTGTGTTGCCGCGTCGTTGTTTTGACTGCCATCTGATGCGTCTGAGCATTAGACCGTCCTCTGTTGTCTTACGTTGTGCGTTGCATTGCTCTGTCGGTATCTTGCCTGCTGTCTGACCTCTGTTGGCGTTGGAAGGCACAGTATTGTGGGTCCCTTTGTGGGTTATTTATTTGACTGACTATATCACTGTACTGCGCTGTGTAGTGTTACGTCTCGGATTCTGTTGTCCTGTAACTGTCTCGACCGCCACCTGACGCCCTGTGGGATGGTACTGCCCTGTGTGTTGGGGTTTTGCCAGGTTGTTCTTTCTTTCATTCTGTTTTGCATTGTACTGCCCTGTGCTGTGTTACGTTTGGCATTGTATTGCCATGGAATTGTCCTGAGTGCCACGTGATATATTGTGGCAGGGTGCTGCACTGTTTTGTGGTATTTTTTTATGGGGTGGTTGTTGATGTGAGTGTGTTTTGCCTTGTAGTGCCCTGTATCGTGTTTTGTCTTGCGTCGTAGTGCCCTGTCATTGTCTAGACGGTCATTTTATAGACGTTCTGTCCTAGGACTGCACTGTATTGTGACTTCTTTAATAGGTTGTTGTTTCTTTGACCGTGCAGTGTCTTGTAGTGCCCCGTATCGCGTTACACCTTGCGATGCGTTGCTCTGTCGTTGTCTCGACTGCCATCTGAGAGAGAGTCTGGCATTGTATGGCACTGCACTGTGAATTCTTTCCTTGGCTGTTCTTTATTTGATGGTGTATGGCGTTGTACTGCCCTGTGTAACTTTGTCTTGCCTCGTATTGCCCTGACGTTGTTGTCTTGCTTGTTATTTGAGCTTGTCTGGGATTGGACTGCACTGTATTGTGAGTTTCTGAATGAGTTCTTGGGTTGTGTGTTCCATCGTTGCGTCCTGTATTGTGTTAGGCATTGCATTGCATTGCCCCATCGTTGTTTTGACGATCACTTGAAACATTCTGTCGGAGGACTGCGCTGTATTGTGGGTGTGTTGATGGGTTGTTCTTAATTTGGCTGCGTATTGCCTCGTGCTGCCCCGTGTTGTGTTATGTCTTGCATTGTATTGGTCTGTCATTGTTTCGACTGTTGTTTTAGACTGTCTGGGATTGTACTGCTCTGTGTTGTGAATTCTTGAATTGGTTGTTCTTTGTTTGACCGGTGTGGTGGTGCGGTGCCCTCCACCCCTCCCCCCTTTCTCCCTTCCCCACAGGTGACAGAGTCAACGTGCTGTCTGGACTGGGGACTGAGTTATTTTTTTCCCAGGCTGATATGACTACAAGTCAATTAGCTTCCTCTACAAATAGTGGACAGGACAAGAGCCCTTGGAGCTCTCTTGCAAGGCAGCGGTCCGTTCGCCAGCACCTCCCATTGAGCGGGGTTGCTCATGTAAGGTTCTGTTCCTTAAGGCTGAGAGATGCCTTGCCGCAACAGAACCTGGGTAAGTGACTAATAGCATGCAGAGCTTTGCAATCTTAGCTGAGTGATAGAATGGGTTGATGGTGCAGATCTAATCCTTTAGAGGTAAACCGTTGACCAAGTCCAAGGCAAGGATGGGATCCAGCCGCACCTAGACTCCTCTCGGAGAAGGAGTTTAGAAAGCAAGGGGGTCCTTTCCGAGCCTCGTGACTCAAGAGGAGGGTCTCCCTGACAGCTCGTCTGACCCTGGCCCCTAGGCAGTAAATAACCTGGGGTACGTGGCCATGGAATCTGGTAAAATGCCGTCATGTGCACTGGTACCTTTGTTGAATCACTGTGTTTGTTACTATATGTTACACTTCTTCTCTCTTAGGAGTGAAGTTAGTCGCTCTGCCAGCCAGAACTGCGTATTTCCTCGTCTGTCTGTTGTGTCATGTTTTGTGTTGTATTGCCCCATCACTGTTTTGATTGCCATTTGATCCATTGTGTCGTAGCGCACCATATTGTGAATTTTTTTAACTGCCTGTTATTAATTTGACTTTGAATTGCCGTGTACTGTCGTGTATAATGTAATGTATTGCTTTGTCTTGCTCTGTCGTTGTCTCGATCTACATCTGAGACTGTCTGGCTTTTTAGTGCACCGTATTCTGGGTACCGTAACTGGCTGTTGTTTGACTGCAGTATGGATTGTATTGCCCTGTAGACTGTAATGTCTTGCATTGTATTGCGCTGTCACTGTCTTGATTGTCATTTTAGAGATTGCGTTAAAAAAATCACCATACAGTGTAGTCCTTTAATGGGCTGTTTATTTGACTGTGAATTACCTTGTGCCACTCCATATATTGTTATGTCCTGTGCTGCATTGCTCTGTCATTGCCTTGACTGTTGTTTAAGATACTGTTGTGTGAAAAGGGGCCAAGCGGTTTTAGCAGAAGATAAACCCCCTTGCGTTCTAACACTCCTCACCGAGGTGGGAGGCTAGGTGCGGCTAGGTTTAAATTCTGAGTGATGCCCAATTCAGCACTATCAGTCCAATCGCGTTTAATATCTATTAAACTATTACGATTTGGATACACTAATAGTGGACTGCACCTTCAGTCTAGTCATGCTCATGAACTAGCACGGCCACTCTCGAGTCTTTGGTCGCGTTCAGTGAGAAACCAAAACGGCTAGCTACTTAAAAAAGTGCAGTTTATTTAAACAACAGATATATAGGTTCTTAGGATTGCCGGTGATAAATACACTGTCTGCAAAGCACGTGCAAATGAAAGTATTGTTACATATACAAAACGCGCGACAAAGTTATAAACGATACAGCCTGGCTTTAAATGTAGGAAAAGAGAGTCTCTAGAGAAGTTTCTAAGTTTCCCGAGGAAGCACTCGGTATAATCTAAGTCTTACCCAAAGGCGTCCCTATGGGGGGGAAGAGAGGCTCAGCCCATCGACTGATCCCAGAAGTCAGTGATGTAATTCTTTATGGTGGTGTCTTCCCTGGGTATCCCCCCTCTCTCGGGCTATTTTTATACTATTTGTTATCTTCAAGGTGGAGTTTGAGTGACTTTAGTCATACATACTTTTATCATGATTGGTGTAAATTTATCTCGCTTCACAATTAAAGGTATAGTTTACGAGAAATTCAGGGCGCAGACTCAAGAAGGAGTGGTCGCACCTTGGAGGCGGGTAGCCTTCGGGATGGAGGTGTGTTTTGGTATTATAATGACATTATAATGAGCAAAGTTCGCACAAAGGACAGCATTTCATCAAAATTTGACAAAATGTTGGCTCTGAGCATCTAGCGGGCAGCTAATTGGCAGCTTATCTGTTTCATGGTATCATCCCATTCCTGTATCCGCTATACATCATAAGGTAAAGCCACGGAATAATTGCATCCTGTCCCGTACCTCATGTAGCTTATCAGGGAACCACAGATATTGTGTCCTTCATGCCAGCTGCGGCTATTTTCTACCTCAGAAGCCTCTTGATTTTATACTTTTCCTTAATGTGTGAACAATGCTGTACTTTTGTATTTTTTAGCCAATTTAGTATTTATTCCACAGATACTGTGTTAAAAATACACAATGCAGTGCAGTCCTGTAATGGGCTGTCCTATATTTGATTGCTGTGGTGTTGTCATCTCCTGTTTCCTGCCCCACCCACCCCCCACCCCCCCCCGCCTTGTTTTCCCCTGGGCTGCGGCTCAAGCCCTAACCATCAGTGGGAGTTCTTATGAGCGACCCATACTTTGGGGGATGGCTGGCAACGGAGTCAAGACGCAGTCTGGAGTGAGGACCTAGATATTTTTTCCCGGGCTGTTATGGCTAAAAATCAATTAGCTGCCTCTATGAATCATGGACAGCCAAAGAGCATTTTGCGCTTTCCCACACAACAGCAGCCTGTTCGCCAGCATCTCCCCTTGAGCGGCAAAGCTCACTTAAGGTTCTAGTCCTCGAGGTTGAGAGGTGCCTTGCTGCAACAGAGTCCCGATAAGTGACTAATAGCATGCTAAACCTTCTAGTCTTAGATCAGTGGTATAAAGGGTCAATGGCGCAGATACAATCCTTTAGAGGTAAATTGTTGCCCAAGTCCGGGGCTAGGAGTTGGATCCAGCCGCACCTAGACTCCTCTCGGAGAAGGAGTTTAGAAAGCAAGGGGGTCCTTTCCGAGCCTCGTGACTCAAGGGGAGGGTCTCCCTGACAGCTCGTCTGACCCTGGCCCCTAGGCAGTAAGTAACCCGGGGTACGTGGCCGTGCAATCTGCTGAAGCGCTGTCACGTGCACTGTTACCTTTGGAGAATCCCTGCGTGTGTGTTTCTAAATGTTTCTTGACTTCTCTCTTAGGAGTGAAGTGAATCGCTCTGCCCGCCACAACTGCATATTGCCTTGTCCGGCCCCGTATGGTGTCGCGTCTTGCCATGTATTGCCCCGTCATCATCTTGATTGCCATCTGATCCATTGTGTCATAGTAGTGCACTGCATTGTGAATTTTTTACCTGTCTGTTCTTTATTTGGGTACGTATTGCCTTGCGCCGGACTGTATTGTGTCACATCTTGCACTGTATTGCCCTGTAATTGTCTTGACCGCCATCTGAGACTTTTTGAGATTGTACGGCAGCGTAGTGTGGGTTTTCTGACTGGCTGTTCTTTATTTGACTGGGTATTGCCTTGGACTGCCCTGCGTGGTGTTCTGTTTTGCATTGACATTGTCTTGACTGACACGTGGGATTTGCCATTGTACTGCAGTGTCTTGGGTATTGTAATTTACTGGTCTTTATTTGACTGTGTATTGCCTTGTACTGACCCGCATAATGTTATGTCTTGCACTGTATTGCCCTGTCATTGTCTTGACCGACATCTGAGACTGTCTGGCATTGTAGTGTGCTGTATTGTGGGTCTTGTAATTGGCTGTCGCTTACTTGTCTGCGTATTGGGTTGTACTGCCCTGTATACCGTAACATGTGGCATTGTATTGCCCTGTCATTGTCGTAACGGTCGCTTTGGAGATTGTCATAAGACTGCACTCTGTTGTGAATTTTTTCATCAGTTGTTCTTTGTTTAGCTGCATATTGCCTTGTACTGCCCAGTATTGTGTTATGCCTTCCGTTGTGTCGCTCTGTCATTGTCTTGAATGACATCTGATGTTTTCTAACATTTGATGGCAATGTATTTTCAATGTTTCCATTGGCTGTTCCTTATTTGAGTGTGTAGTGCCAGGCACCGCTCTGTATAATGTTATTTCCTGCACTGTATTGCCCTGTCATTGTCCTGACTTACTTTAGAGTGTCTGGGATTGTATTGTACTGAATTGTGAGTTTCTTAATTTTTTTTCTAAATTGGAGCGCTGTGGTGGTGTGATCCCTCCTTTTTTTTTCCTCTCCCCACCCCCCAGCCCCCTTTTTTTCTTCTTCCTTCTGAGCTGCCCCTTTCTCTTTCCTCTCTTCCCCGCCGCTGCCCTCCGTGTTTTTCCCCTCCCTTCCCCGCTGCCGCCCTCCGTGTTTTTCCCCTTCTGCCCTTCTACCCCCGCCAGCCGCCCCCTTTTTTTCCCTTCTGCCCTTCTACCCCCGCCAGCCGCCCCCTTTTTTTCTCTTCCGCCCTTCTGCTCCCCCTTTTTTTCTTCTCTTCCCACAGCAGCCCCAATTTTTTTTTCTTCTCTTCTTACAGCCGCCCCTATTTCTCTCCTCTTCCTGCCCAGCCCCCTTGTTTCTTCTCCTACCCCCACTGCCCCCCCGCTTCTTTCTTCTCTTCTGCCCCTCTGCCCCTCTGTCCCCCTTTCTTCCTCTTCCTTCCCAGATGCCCCCTTTTCTCTCTTCCCTTCCCCACAGCTGCCCGTCTTTTTTTCCTCCTCTTCCTCCCCAGCCCCCTTTTTTCTTCTCTTCCCACTGCTGCCCCCCTTTTTCCTCTTCCGCCCCTTTCCCCCACTTCTTTCAGTCTTCCGCCCCTTTCCCCCCCTTTTTTCTTCTCTCCCCAAGGGCACCCCTTTTTTCCCTTCTGCCCCCTCTTTTCCCTCTTTTCTTCCCTTCCCCGCCGCCGCCCCCTCTTTTCCCTCTTTTCTTCCCTTCCCCGCTGCCGCCCCCTCTTTTCCCTCTTTCCCCCCTTTTTTCCTCCTCTGCCCCCGCCGCCGCCCCCTTTTTTCCTCCTCTGCCCCTTCTTTCTTCTCTTCCGCCCCCATTTTTTTCTCTTGGCCTACTGCCCCCCTTTTTTCCTTCTTTTTGCCCCCCTGCTCCCTCTCTTCTTCTTTTCTACCCATCCAGCCCCCTTTTTCTTCTTTTCTTCCCCCGCCACCCCCTTTTTTCCTCTCTTCCGAACGGCCGCCCCTTTTTTCCTCTTACCCCCTTTACCCCATTTTTTTTTCTCTTCCGCCCTTCTGTCCCCTCTTTGTTTCTTCTTCCTTCCCAGCTGCCCCCTTTTTTTCTCTTACCCACTTTACCCCATTTTTTTTCCTCTTCCGCCCTTCTGTCCCCTCTTTGTTTCTTCTTCCTTCCCAGCTGCCCCCTTTTTTTCTCTTCCCTTCCCCACAGCCGCCCATTTTTTTTCCTCCTCTTCCCTTCCCCACAGCCGGCGCCGCCTTTTTTCTCTTCCGCCCCTCCCCAAGCCCCTTTTTCCTTCTCTTCTGCCCCTCTCCCCCCCTTTTCCCCTCTCTTTTTCTACTTGTCCCACAGCTGCTCGTTGTTTTTTTTTCCTTCTCTTCTGCCCCTCTCCCCCTTTTTCCTTCTCTTCCGCCCCTCTCCCCCCACAGCTTCTCGTTGTTTTTTTCCTCCTCTTCCTCCCCAAGCCCCGTTTTCCTTCTCTTCCGCCCCTCTTCCCCCTTTCCCGTCTTTTTTTTCTACTCGTCCCACAGCTGCTCGTTGTTTTTTTCCTTCTTTTCCTCCCCAAGCCCCCCCTTTTCCGTCTTTTGCCCCTCTCCCCCCCTTCCCCCTTTTTTCTACTCGTCCCACTGCTGCCCCCTCTTCCGCCCCTTTTCTCGCCCCCTTTTTCCCCCTCTTCTGCCCCTTTTCTCGCCCCCTTTTTCCCCCTCTTCCGCCCCTTTTCTCGCCCCCTTTTTCCCCCCTCTTCCACCCCTTTTCCCCATTTTTCTTCTCTCCCCCCAGCCGCCCCCTTTTTTCTACTTGTCCCACAGCTGCTCGTCGTTTTTTCCTTTTCTTCTTCCCCAGCCCCCTTTTTTCTTCTCCCACTGCTCCCCGCTTTTTTCCCCTCTTCTGCCCCCTTTCTCCCCCCCAGCTTTTTTCCCCCTCTTCCGCCCCCTTTCTCCCCCCCAGCTTTTTTCCCCCTCTTCCGCCCCATTTCTCCCCTTTTTTGTCTTCCCTTCCCCACAGCTGCCTGTCTTTTTTTTGCTCCTCTTCTGCCCCTTTCCCCCCGCTTTTTTACCTCTTCCCCCCTTTTTCTTCCTTTCCCCACAGACGACCCCTTCTTTCCTCTTCCGCCCCTTCCCCCCTATTTTTCCTTCTTTTCGGCCCCCTGCTCCCATTTTTTTTTTCTTTTCTACCCATCCAGCCCCCTTTTCCTTCTTCTCTTCCTCACGGCCGCCCCCTTTTTTTGTTCTCTTCCTCACGGCCGCCCCCTTTTTCTTCTTTTCCCACAGCTGCCCCTCTTTTTTTCTCTTACCCCCTTTACCCCATTTTTTTTCCTCTTCTGCCCTTCTGTCCCCCTTTTGTATGTTCTTCCTTCCCAGCTGCCCCCTTTTTTTCTCTTCCCTTCCCACATCTGCCTGTCTTTTTTTTCTCCTCGCTTCCCCAACCCCCTTTTTTCTCCTCGCTTCCCCAACCCCCTTCTTTCTCCTCGCTTCCCCAACACCCTTTTTTCTCTTCCCTTCCCCACAGCCGCCTGTCTTTTTTCTACTCTTCCCACATCTTTTTTTTTTCGTCTTCCGCCGCCCCCACCCCCTTGTTTCTCTTCATCTTCCGCCGCCCCTCTGTCCCCCTTTTGTTTCTTTCCTTCCCCCGCCACCCCTCTGTCCCCCTTTTGTTTCTTCTTCCTTCCCACAGCCCCCCCTTTTCTACTATTACCACAGCTGCCCATTGTTTTTTTCTCCTCTTCCTCCCCAGCCCCTTTTTCCTTCTTCTGCCCCCCTTTTTTCCTCCTCTGCCCCCCCTTTTCCTTCTCTCCCCACAGCCACCCCTTTCCCCCCTTTTTCCTCTTCCGCCCCTTTCCCCCTTTTTTCTTCTCTTCCCTCCACCCCCATTTTTTTCTTCTCTTACCCCCTCTACCCCACATTATTTTCCTCTTCCACCCCTCTGTCCCCCTTTTTGTCTTCCGCCTTTCTGTCCCCCACTTGTTTCTTCTTCCTTCCCACAGCCCTCGCCTTTTTTCTACTATTGCCACAGCTGCCTGTCATTTTTTCCTCCCCTTCCGCCCCGTTTCCGCCCCCTTTTTTCCTCCCCTTCCGCCCCGTTTCCGCCCCCTTTTTTCCTCCCCTTCCGCCCCGTTTCCGCCCCCTTTTTTCCTCCCCTTCCGCCCCGTTTCCGCCCCCCCCTTTTTTTCTTCTTCCCTTCCGCCCCCCCTTTTTTTCTTCTTCCCTTCCGCCCCCCCTTTTTTTCTTCTTCCCTTCCGCCCCCCCTTTTTTTCTTCTTCCCTTCCGCCCCCCCTTTTTTCTTCTTCCCTTCCGCCCCCCCTTTTTTTCTTCTTCCCTTCCGCCCCCCCTTTTTTTTTCTTCCCTTCCGCCCCCCCTTTTTTTTTCTTCCCTTCCGCCCCCCCTTTTTTTTTCTTCCCTTCCGCCCCCCCTTTTTTTTTTCTTCCCTTCCGCCCCCCCTTTTTTTTTCTTCCCTTCCGCCCCCCCTTTTTTCCTTCTTTTTGCCCCCCTGCTCCCCTTGTTCTTTTCTTCCTGTCCAGCCCCCTTTTTTCTTTTCTTACCCCACCGCCCCCTTTTTTCCTCTCTTCCGAGCGGCTGCCCCTATTTTTTTCCCCTTCTCAGCCCCCTTTTTTCTTCTCTTCTCATTACTGCCCCCCTCTTTTCTCTTACTCCCTCTACCCTACTTTATTTTCCTCTTCTGCTTCTCTGTCCCCCTTTTTTTTTTTTCTTCCTTCCCAGCCGCCCCCTTTTTTCCTCTTCTCTTCCTCACGGCCGTACCCCTTTTTTTCTCTTACCCCCTCTAGCCCATTTTTTTCCTCTTCTGCCCTTCTGTCCCCCTTTTTTCTCTTCCCTTCCCGTCCAGCCCACCCCCTTTTTTCTTTTCTTCCCTTCCCGTCCAGCCCACCCCCTTTTTTCCTCTTTTTGCCTCCCCGCCCCCATTTTTTTATTTTATTCCCCCGCCACTCCCTTTTCTTCCCTTGCCTACAGCTGACCCCTTTTTTCCTCTTCTGCCCCTTTTCTCCCCCTTTTTTCCTCTTCCGCCCCCCTGCCCCCTTCTTTCCTTCTTTTCGCCCCCCCCCGCCCCCCTTCTTTTCGCCCCCCCCCGCCCCCCTTCTTTTCGCCCCCCCCCGCCCCCCTTCTTTTCGCCCCCCCCCGCCCCCCTTCTTTTCGCCCCCCCCCCGCCCCCCTTCTTTTCGCCCCCCCCTGCCCCCCTTCTTTTCGCCCCCCCCTGCCCCCCTTTTTCCTCTTCCGACCTTCTGTCCCCCTTTTGTCTCTACTCTTCCCATAGCTCCCGTTGTTTTTCCCTCTTCTTCCGCCCCTCTGCCGTCGTTTTTTTCCCTACTCTGCCCACAGCCGCCCGTCGTTTTTTTCCTCCTCTTCTGCCCCTTCCCCCTTTGTTTTTTTCTCTTCCCACAGCCGCCCCTTTTTTTCCTCTTCTGCCCCTTTCACCCCCTTTTTTTTCTACTCTTCCCACAGCCGCTGGTCATTTTTTTCCTCCTTTTCTGCCACTTTCCCCCCTTTTCTTCTCTCCCTGAGGCTGCCCCCCTTTTTCTTCCTTTCCGCCCCCTGCCCCCCTTTTTCTTCCTTTCCGCCCCCTGCCCCCCTTTTTCTTCCTTTCCGCCCCCTGCCCCCCTTTTTTCTTCTCTCCCCACCGCCCCCCCTTTTTTCTCTTCCCCTGCTGCCCCCCTTTTTCCTTCTTTTTGCCTCCCTTCTCCCCTTTGTTTTCTGCCCGTGCAGCCCCCTCTTTTTCTTTTCTTACCCCGCCGCCCCCTTTTTTCTTCTCTTCCTCACAGCCGCCCGTCTTTTTTTCTTCTCTTCCTCACAGCCGCCCGTCTTTTTTTCTTCTCTTCCTCACAGCCGCCCGTCTTTTGTTCTCTTCCCTTCCCACAGCCGCCCGTCTTTTGTTCTCTTCCCTTCCCACAGCCGCCCGTCTTTTGTTCCTCTTACCTTCCCCACAGCCGCCGCCTTTTTTTCTACTCTTCCCACAGCCGCCGCCTTTTTTTCTACTCTTCCCACAGCCGCCGCCTTTTTTTCTACTCTTCCCACAGCCGCCGCCTTTTTTTCTACTCTTCCCACAGCCGCCGCCTTTTTTTCTACTCTTCCCACAGCCGCCGCCTTTTTTTCTACTCTTCCCACAGCCGCCGCCTTTTTTTCTACTCTTCCCACAGCCGCCGCCTTTTTTTCTACTCTTCCCACAGCCGCCGCCTTTTTTTCTACTCTTCCCACAGCCGCCGCCTTTTTTTCTACTCTTCCCACAGCCGCCGCCTTTTTTTCTACTCTTCCCACAGCCGCCGCCTTTTTTTCTACTCTTCCCACAGCCGCCGCCTTTTTTCTCTTCCCTTCCCACAGCCGCCGCCTTTTTTCTCTTCCCTTCCCACAGCCGCCGCCTTTTTTCTCTTCCCTTCCCCACAGCCGCCGCCTTTTTTCTCTTCCCTTCCCCACAGCCGCCGCCTTTTTTTCTCTTCCCTTCCCCACAGCCGCCGCCTTTTTTCTCTTCCCTTCCCCACAGCCGCCGCCTTTTTTCTACTCTTCCCACATCTTTTTTTCTTCTCTTCCGCCCCCCTGCCCCTTTTTTCTTTTCTTCCCCTGCCGCCCCCTTTTCTTCTCTTCTGCACAGCCACCTCTTTTTTCCTCTTCTCTTACAAACGGCTGCCCCTATTTTTTTCCTCTTCCTTCCAAGCCCCCTTTTTCTTCTCTTAGCCCCTCTACCCCACTTCATGTCCCTGTTCTGCCCCTCTGTCCCCCTTTTTTCCTCTTCCGCCCCTCTCTCCCCCTTTTGTTTCTTCTTCTTTCCTGCAGCCCCCCCTTTTCTACTATTACCATAGCTGCCCGTTGTTTTTTCCTCCTCTTCCTCCCCAGCCCCCTTTTTTCTCTTCTGCCCCTTTGCCCCCCTTTTTTCCTTCTCTCCCCACAGCTGCCCCTTTCACCCCCTTTTTTCCCTCTTCCGCCCCTCTGCCCCCCTTTTTTTTTTCTCTCCCCACAGCCACCCCCCTTTTTTCCTCTTCTGCCCCTCTGCCCCCCTTTTTTTCCTCTTCTGCCCCTCTGCCCCTTTCTTTCTTCTCTTCCCACCGCCCCCATTTTTTCCTTCTTTTGGCCCCCCTGTTCCCCTTTTCTTCTTCTTCTCCTCTGCACAGCCGCCCCCTTTTCTTCTTCTTCTCCTCTGCACAGCCGCCCCCTTTTCTTCTTCTTCTCCTCTGCACAGCCGCCCCCTTTTCTTCTTCTTCTCCTCTGCACAGCCGCCCCCTTTTCTTCTTCTTCTCCTCTGCACAGCCGCCCCCTTTTCTTCTTCTCTTCCAAAAGTCTGCCCCTATTTTTTCCTCTTCCTTCCCAGCCCCCTTTTCCTCTCTTACCCCCTCTACCCCACATTATTTTCCTCTTCCACCCCTCTGTCCCCTTTTTTCGTGTTCTGCCTTCCTGTCCCCCATTTGCTTCTTCTTCCTTCCCACAGCCCCCCTCTTTTCTACTATTCCCACAGCTGCCTGACATTTTTTTCCTCCTCTTCCTCCCCAGCCCCCTTTTTTCTACTCTTCCCACTGCTGCCCCCTTCTTTTCCCATTCCGCCCCTTTTCCCCTCCCTTTTTTCCGTCTTCTGCCCCTTCCCCTCCCTTTTTTCCGTCTTCTTTCTTCTCTTCCCACAGCCGCCCCCTTTTTTACCTCTTCCGCCCCTCTGCCCCCCTTTTTTTTTCCTCTTCTGCCCCCCTTTTTTTTCCTCTTCTGCCCCCCTTTTTTTTCCTCTTCTGCCCCCCTTTTTTTTCCTCTTCTGCCCCCCTTTTTTTTCCTCTTCTGCCCCCCTTTTTTTTCCTCTTCTGCCCCCCTTTTTTTTTCCTCTTCTGCCCCCCTTTTTTTTTCCTCTTCTGCCCCCCTTTTTTTTTCCTCTTCTGCCCCCCTTTTTTTTTCCTCTTCTGCCCCCCTTTTTTTCCCTTTCCGCCCCCATGCCCCTCTTTTTTCCTCTCCGCCCCTCTGTCACCCATTTGTTTCTTCTACTCTTCCCACAGCCGCCCGCTTTTTCTACTCTTCTCACAGCTGCCCATCGTTTTTTTCTTCCTCTTCCTCCTCAGCCCCCTTTTTTCTTCTCTTCCCACTGCTGTCCCTTTTTTTCCTCTTCCGCCCCTTTTACCCCCCCTTTTTTTTTTTCTACTCTTCCCACAGCCCCCCCGGTTTTTCTCTCCCCTTCCTCCACAGCCCCCTTTTTTCGTCTTCTGCCCCTTCCCCCCCTTTTTTACTTTTCTCCCCACAGCTGCCCCCTTTTTTACCTTTTCTGGCCCTCTGCTCCCTTTTTTTTTTTCTTCTGCCCCCCCGCCCCGATTTTTCCTTTCTGCCCCCATACCCCTCTCTTTCTTCCTTTTCCTACAGCCGCCCCCTTTTTTCCTCTCTCCCCATAGCTGCCCCCTTTTTACCTCTTCCACCTCTCTGTCCCCCATTTGTTTCTTCTCCTCTTCCCACAGCCCCCTCCTTTTTTCTACTCTTCTCACAACCGCCCATCGTATTTTTCCTCCTCTTCCTCCTCAGCCCCCTTTTTTCTTCTCTTCTGCCCCTTTCCCCACCTTTTTTTCCCTCTTCTGCCCCTTTCCCCACCCTTTTTTCTTCTCTCCACAAGGCCGCCCCCTTTTTTACCTCTTCCGCTCCTCTGCCCCCTTTCTTTCCTCTTTCGCCACCCTGCCCCTTTTCTCCCTTTCTGCCCTCCTGCCCCCTTTTTTTCTTCCCTTCCCCACAGCCGCCCCCTTTTTTTTCTTCCCTTCCCCACAGCCGCCCCCTTTTTTTTCTTCCCTTCCCCACAGCCGCCCCCTTTTTTTTCTTCCCTTCCCCACAGCCGCCCCCTTTTCCCCCCACTTTTTTCTTCCCTTCCCCACAGCCGCCCCCTTTTCCCCCACTTTTTCCTTCTCTCCCCATAGCTGCCCCCTTTTTTCCTCTTCCGCCCCCTGCCCCCTTTTTCTTCCTTTCCCCACAGACGCCCCCATTTTTTTCTTCTCTCCCCACAGCTGCCCCCTTTTTTCCTCTTCTGCCCCTTTCCCCCTTTTTTCCACTCTTCCCACAGCTGCCCGTTGTTTTTTTTCTTCTCTTACTCCCCAGCCCCCTTTTTCTTCTCTTACCACTGCTGCCCCCCCTTTTTCCTCTTCCGCCCCTTTCACCCCCTGTTTTTCTTCTCTCCCCACAGCTGCCCCCTGTTTTTTTACTCTTCCCACAGCAGCCCCCTTTTTTTCCTACCCCCGCTGCCCGTCTTTTTTTTTCCTCCTCTTTCTCCCCAGCCCCCCTTTTTCGTCTTTCCACTGCCACCCACTTTTTTTATCCTCTCTGCCCCTCTGCCCCCCTTTTTTCTCTTCCCTTCCCTGTAGCCACCCCCTTTTTTCTTCTCTTACCCCCTCTGCCCCACTTTTATTTTCATGTTCAGCCTGTCTGCCCCCCTTTTTTTCTCTTTTGCCCTTCTGCCCCCTTTTTTTCTTCTCTTCCCCCGCCAGCTGCCCCCCTTTTTTCTTCTTCCCCTGCCGCACCCCTTTTTCTTCTTTCCCCCCCAGCCCCCTTTTTTCTTTCTTTCCCCCCTGCTCCTTTTTTTTCTTTTTGCCGTCCAGCCTCCCTTCTTTTTTCTTGTCTTCCCCCCGGCCGCCCTCTCTTTTTTTTTTTTCTTGTCTTCCCCCCGGCCGCCCTCTCTTTTTTTTTTTTCTTGTCTTCCCCCCGGCCGCCCTCTCTCTTTTTTTTTTTTCTTGTCTTCCCCCCGGCCGCCCTCTCTCTTTTTTTTTTTTCTTGTCTTCCCCCCGGCCGCCCTCTCTTTTTTTTTCTTCTTGTCTTCCCACACAGTCCACTTTTTGTCTTCCCTCCTCTCTGCCCCTCTGTTTTTTCCTTCTCCCCCCTATTCCCCTTTTTTTCTTGTCTTCCCCCCACTGCCCCCTTTTTTCTCTTCCTCCCCAGCCTCCCTTTTTCTTCTTCTCTTTCCCCATCCTGTCCGCTTTTTTCCTCTTCCCCCCTCCTGCCCCCCTTTTTATTGTCTTCCCTCCTCTCTGCCCCCTTTTTTTCCTTCTCTAGGCCCGCCAGCCCCCTTTTTTCCTTCTTTCCCCCCTTTGCTCCCGTTTTTCTTCTTTTCCTCATCCTCCCCAGCCTCCCTTTTTCTTCTTCTCTTTTCCCGCCAGCCCCCTTCTTTGCTTTTTTCCCTCCCCTGCTCCCCTTTTTCTTCTTTTTGCCCCCCTGCTCCCCTTTTTTTCTTTTCTTCCTGCCCAGCCCCCTTTTTTCTTCTCTTCTCCCACCGCCCCCTTTTTTTCTTGTCTTCCCGCCCAGCCCCCTTTTTTTCATCTTCTCCTCTGCCACCCCCTTTTTTTCTTCTCTGCCTACTGCTGCCCCCTTGTTTTTTTCCTCTTATTCCCTCTGCCCCTCCTTTTTTTCTTATTTGCTCTGCCTCCTTTTTTTTTTCTTCCACCCCTCTGCCCCATTTTTTTTTCTTTCGTCTCTCTTCCCCCCTTTTTTCTCTTCTCCACAGCCGCCCCCTTTTATTTTTTCTTCTCTTCTGCTGTCCCCTTTTTTTTCCTTCTCTTCCGCGGCCTGCCCCCCCTTTTTTTTTCTCTTCTTCCCCCCGTCCACCCCCTCCCCCTGCCACCCTGTTTCTCTTTTTTCTCTCCCTTTTGCTTTTTACTTCTCTTTTTCTTCCCCAGGTTGCTGTTTGAGCTATAACCATCAGTGGAAGCTGTTATGAGTGGTACTTCTACTTTGGGGGATGGCTCACAATACAGGCCTGAGTCTGTCTCCAGTGGGGACCTACATATTTTCTTCCAATGCTAATGTGACTATAAGTTAATTAGCTTACTCTATCAATAATGTCCAGCCCAAGAGCCCTTTTCCGCTCCCCTGCATGGCAGTGGCCTGTATTGCCGTGTCATTCTCTTCACTGGCATTTTACGACATTCTGGGATTGTCCTCTATGTATTTGGGGAATTTTATCGGTTGCTCTTCTTGAGCGTGCATTGCCTCGTTACCGCCTTGTGCTGTGTTGTCTTGCATTGCATTGCCCTGTCGTCGTTCTGACTGCTATTTGATATACTTTGTCATTGCAGCGCCCTGTATTGTGTTACATTTTGTCTTGTACTGCTCTGTCATCCTCCTGGCTGCTGTCCTGCATATATTGGCATTGTCCTGCACTGTATTATGGGTTATTTAATGGGTTTTTTATTTTTGACTGTGTATTGTACTGTACCACCCTGTATTGTGTTATGTCTCACCTTGTATTGCCCTGTCATAGTCTGGACTGTCGTCTCATTTATTTTTGTGTTGTCCCGCCACGGTATTGTGGGTTTTTTTATCGGTTGGTATTTATTTGATTGCATACAGCATCGTATGGCACTGTGTAATCTCGTGTCTTCAATTCTGCCACCCTGTAACTGTCTCGATTGCCACCCGAGACTGTTTGGAATCGTACCGTTCTTTATTGTGGGGTTTCGATCGGTCGGTCCTTACTTTATTCTGTATTGTGCCTCCCTGTATACTGTCACATCTTGCATTTTATTACCCTGTCATTGTCTGGACTGTCATTTGAGACTCTCTGGGATTTTACGGCACTGCATTGTGGGTGGATTTCATCCGTTGCTCTATATTTAACTTTTTATTGCTTTGTCCTGCCTTCTATTTTCTGATATGTTGCATTGTATTTCCCTGTGACTGTCCCGAGAGCCATCCGATACATTCTAGCATTGACAGGCACCATATCGCGAGCTTCTTGATCAGTTGTACTTTGTGTGCCTGCGTACTGGCTTGGACTGGCCTGTATGGTGTTCTGTCTCGAGTGTTATTCCTCTGTAACTGCCTTTCCTGCCACCTGAGACTGTGTTTGATTGTACTGCGCTGTATTGTGGTTTTTCTTTAATTAGTGCTGTATTGCATTGTGTATTCCCTTCTGCTGTTCAGTATCGTGTTATGTATTCCTTTGTATAAGCGTTTCATGGTTTTGACTGTCTTTTGTGACATTCTGTCATAGTACTGCACTGTAATGTCAGTTTTGTGTTTGGTCATTCCTTATTTGATTGCGTATTGGCCTTGAACTGCCCTGTATAATGTTATGTCTTGCATTGCGTTGCTCCATCATTGTCTTAAGGGTCACTGTAGACATCATGACCTAGGACTGGAATGTATTGTGGGTATTTTAACAGGCTGTTATTTATTTGACTGTGTTATGGTGTTATGCCTGCTATTATGTCTAGCTTTGTATTGCCTGCTCATTGACTGTCACTTCAAACTGTCTGGGATTATATTGCACTGTACTGTTAATTTTTTCATCGGCTGTTTTTTATGTGACTTGGTATTACCCTGTACTGCCCTGTATACTGTTATGTGTTGCATTGTATTGCCCCGTCAGTGTCTCGATTGTCATTTTAGAGATTGTGTCATAGCATTGCACTGTATTGCGGTTATTTTAATCGGCTATTCTTGATTTGACTGCTCATTGCCTTGTCCTGCCTGCTATACCGTTACGTCTTGCACTGTATTGCTATGGTATTGTTTTTACTGTTGTCTTAGACATTGTGTGATAGGACTGCACCGTATTGTGAATTTTTTCATCGGCTGTCTTTTTTAAACGACCGCGTATTGCTGTGTACTGCCCCTGTATAGCCTTACGTCTTGCGTTGTATCGCACTGTCATCGCGTGGACTGTCAATTCAGACCGTCTACGATTAACAAAATTCACAATGCAGTGCAGTACATTGACTGTTAGTTATTTGACTGCGTATTGCCTTGTAGCGCCCTGTATACCGTGATATCTTGCATTCTGTCATTTTGTCATTGTCTTGACTGACATTTTAGACATGGTGTCATAGCGCTGCATTCTATTGTGGGTATCGGCTGTTATTCATTTGGCCACATATTGCCTTGTGCTGCCCTGTATTGTGGTATGTATAGCATCGTGTTGCTCTGTGATTGTCTTGACTGTCTTTTTAGACAATCTGTCATAGGACTGCACCATATTGTTAGTATTTTATGTGCTTGGTTTTTTTGACCGTGTCTTGCCTTGTACCACTGTGTATAGCGCGATGTCTTGTATTGCAGTGCCTCATCATTGTATCGATCGTCATTTTAGACATTGTGTCATAGGACTGTGTTGCATTGTTGGTATTTTAATGTGTTGCTTTTCATTAAGCTGCGTATTGCCTTATACTGCCCTGTGTCATGTCATGTCTTGTATCATATGGCCCTATCATTGTATCGATTGTCATTTCAGACCGTCTGCAACTGTAGTGCCCTATACAGTTAAATTCTGAATTGGCTGTTATTTATTTGACTGTTTATTGCCTTTTGTTGCCCTGTATAATGCAATGTCTTGAATTGTAGTATTGTCCTGTCATTGTATCGATTTGTCATTTTGGATGCTGTGTCATTGGACTCAATTGTATTTTGGGTTTTGTAATTGACTGATATTTATTTGAACGTGTCTTGTTTTGTACTTCCCTGTATTGTGTTATGACTTGTCTTTCATTGCTCTGTCCTTGTTTTGACGGTCATTCTTGACATTTTGTCATAGGACTGCAATGTATTGCGAATTTTTAAGCGTGTTTTTTTTTTTTTGACCGGGTATTGCCTTGCAGCGCCCCGTATACTGTCACGTCTTGCATTGTAATTCTTTGTCATTGTCTTGGCTTATTTCAGACCGCCTGGGATTGTACTTCACAGTCTTGTCAATTTTCGAATCAGCTGTTCTTTATTTGACCACGCATTGGCTTGTACCGCCCTGTATGCTGTAATGTCTTCTGTTGTATCGCCCTGTCATTTTCTTGACCGTCATTTCCGAGTTCCCGGGATTGTACCGGAGCGTATTGTCAATTTTTGAGTCCCATGTTATTTATTTGTCTGCATATTGCTTTGCGCTGCCCGGTATACCGTAATGCCTTGCATTGTATTCTCCTGTCATTGTCTCGATTGTAATTTTAGAGATCGTGTCATAGTGCTGCACTGTATTGTGTGTTTTAATTGTTTGTTCTTTGGCCGCATATTGCCTTGTGCTGCTCAATATACCGTTACATCTTGCATCGTATCGCCTTGTCACTGTCTCGATTTGTTATTTTAGACAATGTATCATAGGACTGCACTGTATTGTTACTATTTTATTTGGTGGCTGTTTTTTTGACTGTGTATTGTGCTGTACCGCTCCATACAATGTGACGTCTTGCGTTGTATCACCATGTCATGGTCTCAATCATCCTTTTAGACCTCGTCTCATAGCGCTACAGTGTTGTGTATTTGTTAGCATGCCATTCTTTATTTGATTGCATGTTGGCTTTTACTGCCCCATGTACTGTTACGTCTCGCATCGTATCGCCTTGTCATTTTCCTGACTGTCACTTCAGAGCGTCTGGGATCGTACAGTAATGTACTGTTAATTTTGCAAACAATTGTTCTTTGTTTGCCCCATGGATGGCTTTTACTACCTTGTATACTGGTAGCCCTTGCATTGTATCACAGTGTCACGGTCTTGACTGTAATTTTAAATATTGTGTCATTGTCCTGCACTGTTTTGTAGGCATTTTAATCGGCTCTAATTTATTTTGCTGCCTATCGCCTCGTACTGCCCTGTATTGTGGTATGTCTTATATTGTATTGCCCCGTGATTGTATCGGTTGTTATTTTAGGCACTGTCATAGGACTGCACTGTATCATGGCTATTTTACTTGGTTGTTGTTTATTTGAGCATGTATTGCCTTGTACTGCCCCGTATCATGTTACACCTAGCATTGTATTGCTCTGCCGTTGTCTTGACCGACATCTGATGTCTTCTGCCAGCATACGTCCCGGAGTCGTCAAATCTTTCATCGGCCACTCTTTATTGCACCGTGTGTAGCAGCGAACCGTCATGTACAGTGTTACGTCTTGCGTCGCACTGCTCTGCCTTTGTCTTGCTTGTCAGCGGAACCTGTCTGTGAATGTACTGCACCATATTGGGATTTTGTTAGTCGATTGTTAGTTATTTGACACTGTTGTGATGTGATGTCCCCTTGTCCCTAATACTTCTGACATTGAGGTCGTATGTGGAGTTGAGTCCTGCCTTACCAAAGGCATGCAGAGCCAAATGAAGGAATAAAAAAGCCCTAGCCAGTGGATTCTGCCCCCCCCCCCCCCCCCCCCGGCCCTGGTAGGGCTCCGGGCGGGGTTTTGTCAGGCAGGGACATTCAGGAGCCCCCCGCGAGCAGCGCTCCTGGGGAGCGAAGCCCGCGGGGGGGGGGACGGCATCTGGCGGTAGGTGGTCAGAGGCAGGCAGGAGCCGAGAGCGGTGGGTCTTTTGTGTGGTTGTTGAGAGAGCGGTGTGCGTGGTGCTTGTGTTTTGGTGGTGGTGTTGCCTCGCAGGTCATACGTGGAGTTGAGCCTTGCTTACCGAAGGCACCAGAGCCAAATGAAAGAATAAAAAAGCCCCAGCCGGGGGATTTTTTTTTTCCCCTCCCCTGGCTGGGGTTTTTTTCCCCCGGTCCCGGCCCCTCTGCGAGGCGACAGTTGTCGCCAAAGTTTGGGCGGAGGTGGGGCTCCGGGCGGGGTTTTGTCAGGCAGGGACATTCAGGAGCCCCCCGCGAGCAGCGCTCCTGGGGAGCGAAGCCCGCGGGGGGGGGGACGGCATCTGGCGGTAGGTGGTCAGAGGCAGGCAGGAGCCGAGAGCGGTGGGTCTTTTGTGTGGTTGTTGAGAGAGCGGTGTGCGTGGTGCTTGTGTTTTGGTGGTGGTGTTGCCTCGCAGGTCATACGTGGAGTTGAGCCTTGCTTACCGAAGGCACCAGAGCCAAATGAAAGAATAAAAAAGCCCCAGCCGGGGGATTTTTTTTTTCCCCTCCCCTGGCTGGGGTTTTTTTCCCCCGGTCCCGGCCCCTCTGCGAGGCGACAGTTGTCGCCAAAGTTTGGGCGGAGGTGGGGCTCCGGGCGGGGTTTTGTCAGGCAGGGACATTCAGGAGCCCCCCGCGAGCAGCGCTCCTGGGGAGCGAAGCCCGCGGGGGGGGGGGACGGCATCTGGCGGTAGGTGGTCAGAGGCAGGCAGGAGCCGAGAGCGGTGGGTCTTTTGTGTGGTTGTTGAGAGAGCGCTGTGCGTGGTGCTTGTGTTTTGGTGGTGGTGTTGCCTCGCAGGTCATACGTGGAGTTGAGCCTTGCTTACCGAAGGCACCAGAGCCAAATGAAAGAATAAAAAAGCCCCAGCCGGGGGATTTTTTTTTTCCCCTCCCCTGGCTGGGGTTTTTTTCCCCCGGTCCCGGCCCCTCTGCGAGGCGACAGTTGTCGCCAAAGTTTGGGCGGAGGTGGGGCTCCGGGCGGGGTTTTGTCAGGCAGGGACATTCAGGAGCCCCCCGCGAGCAGCGCTCCTGGGGAGCGAAGCCCGCGGGGGGGGGGACGGCATCTGGCGGTAGGTGGTCAGAGGCAGGCAGGAGCCGAGAGCGGTGGGTCTTTTGTGTGGTTGTTGAGAGAGCGCTGTGCGTGGTGCTTGTGTTTTGGTGGTGGTGTTGCCTCGCAGGTCATACGTGGAGTTGAGCCTTGCTTACCGAAGGCACGCAGAGCCAAATGAAAGAATAAAAAAGCCCCAGCCGGGGGATTTTTTTTTTCCCCTCCCCTGGCTGGGGTTTTTTTCCCCCGGTCCCGGCCCCTCTGCGAGGCGACAGTTGTCGCCAAAGTTTGGGCGGAGGTGGGGCTCTGGGCGGGGTTTTGTCAGGCAGGGACATTCAGGAGCCCCCCGCGAGCAGCGCTCCTGGGGAGCGAAGCCCGCGGGGGGGGGGACGGCATCTGGCGGTAGGTGGTCAGAGGCAGGCAGGAGCCGAGAGCGGTGGGTCTTTTGTGTGGTTGTTGAGAGAGCGGTGTGCGTGGTGCTTGTGTTTTGGTGGTGGTGTTGCCTCGCAGGTCATACGTGGAGTTGAGCCTTGCTTACCGAAGGCACCAGAGCCAAATGAAAGAATAAAAAAGCCCCAGCCGGGGGATTTTTTTTTTCCCCTCCCCTGGCTGGGGTTTTTTTCCCCCGGTCCCGGCCCCTCTGCGAGGCGACAGTTGTCGCCAAAGTTTGGGCGGAGGTGGGGCTCTGGGCGGGGTTTTGTCAGGCAGGGACATTCAGGAGCCCCCCGCGAGCAGCGCTCCTGGGGAGCGAAGCCCGCGGGGGGGGGGACGGCATCTGGCGGTAGGTGGTCAGAGGCAGGCAGGAGCCGAGAGCGGTGGGTCTTTTGTGTGGTTGTTGAGAGAGCGCTGTGCGTGGTGCTTGTGTTTTGGTGGTGGTGTTGCCTCGCAGGTCATACGTGGAGTTGAGCCTTGCTTACCGAAGGCACGCAGAGCCAAATGAAAGAATAAAAAAGCCCCAGCCGGGGGATTTTTTTTTTCCCCTCCCCTGGCTGGGGTTTTTTTCCCCCGGTCCCGGCCCCTCTGCGAGGCGACAGTTGTCGCCAAAGTTTGGGCGGAGGTGGGGCTCTGGGCGGGGTTTTGTCAGGCAGGGACATTCAGGAGCCCCCCGCGAGCAGCGCTCCTGGGGAGCGAAGCCCGCGGGGGGGGACGGCATCTGGCGGTAGGTGGTCAGAGGCAGGCAGGAGCCGAGAGCGGTGGGTCTTTTGTGTGGTTGTTGAGAGAGCGGTGTGTTTGGAATGTGTGAAGGCTAGGATGCTTCTGGTTTGGTTGCACCAAAAAAAAAAGATGTAAGGTGTGATATCTTTTGATGAGATGATGGCTTATAGTGATATGTCAGTAGAATTTACAAGGGTAGCAGATAATTTCAGTGTTGATGTGGAAACAGAGCTGATAGTGGCGGGGTGGGGGGAAGGTAGAAGTAGTTGTGTTAAGAACAGTTCTCATTTGGAGTGTACAGGTACTTGTAGTAATTGTTGTAAATGATCAGGTAAGTTCCATCATGGTGTAGGAGGGAGCCTGGACAAGGTGTAGGTAAATGTAGCTGTGGATAGGTTCCGGGAAAGTCAGGGTTTTAGGTGTTAATAAGTAGTCAACTGGTAGATTTGGCTGTGCTGAGGTATTGGTGTTAAACTTACTCAAAGGTAATTACAGAAGTGTAGAGTGCTAATAGGACCCAATTAGTGATGAACCTGAACATTGATTGCAATGAGCTAATAGGGGGAAGTGAAATATGTTTAGGCTGTATTCTGAGGGAAATATCACACTAAGCCATAAAGCAGGGGAGCCGCTACACGTGCGGTGAAATTCTGTGTATTGGGGCAAGAGCTAGATCTGGTAGGTAAACTACACCTTAATAGAGTCGTGTTGTGGTTTGTGCAGGGCTTGCTAGCCAAATGAAGGAGAGAAGCTTTCTCTGGCCCTACATCTTCAGGGAGAGGGCAGAGATATTTTAGAGCTCAGGAGAAAAAGCTACAGTGTTGTAAGGGAAGAAATATGTATATAATGGAAGAATACCAAGGCAAGTAAGGAGATGTTTGCAATGCATGGCATTCTCTATCAAGCTCCCAGGACAACAACGGCATGGGCAACAGGCATGGGGGAAGCAGCAGGTAGGAGTCTGTGACTGACAGACTTTGGGACATGTTTCTGGATTCACAAATGCAGTCATCAAGATTCAAGGTCTGCATTTACCAACAGTGAAGTTTACGAACAGTAACTTCCATAAGGTTTAGGTGAGAGTAGGACTAGTTCCACTGTCTATAATAAAGCTACATTTTAATTCTCCATTATAAGTTTTGTATTGTCTGTCTGGTCTGTGTTTGAGCCAGACCGCATCAGAGTCTTAGCGTGCTTGTTGCTGAGTGTGGCCGTGTCGGAGTTTGAGGGTGTAATTTTTGCAGTGTGACCATGTGTGTGCATGAGTTGGATCTCACTGGAGTCTGAGGCTGCATGTCCTGGAGCGTGCCTGTGTGATAGCCTGTGCTGGGCGGTGTCGGAGCCTGTGTTAGACTCGGATGCTGTTGGAGTCTGAGGCTGCATGTTCTGGAGTGTGCCTGTGTGGTTGTCTGTGTTTGACTTGGGTGCTGTTGGAGTCTGAGGGTGCAGATTGTGCAGTGTGACTGTGTGTGTGGCAGAGTTGCACGGTGGCGGAGTCTGTGTTTGACTTGGATACTGTTGGACTCTGAAGGTCCACATTGCAGAGTGTGACTGCGTGGCTCCCTGTGTTGGATGCTGTTGGAGTCTGAGGGTGCACGGTCTGGAGTGTGATCGGATGGCTGCCTGTGTGGGATGGTGGTGGAGCCTGAGTTTGACTTGTGCTGTTGGAGTCACACATTGGGGAGTGTGACTGTGTGTGTGGCTGAGTTGGGCTGTGGTGGCGGCAGACTTGGACTATTACTATGTGTGTCTGACTTTGTGTATGGGTGAGCTGGAATCTGGGTGTGCCTGTTCTAGAAGGCTCTGGACTCTGAGCATGCCTGTGTTGGACTGTGCTTGAGTATGAGCAGTGTTGCTTTGGGTTGTGAATGTCTGTGTGTGCATGTTTTGAACGGTGTGGGACTCTGAGTGTGTCAGATAGTGAGCAGGCATCTTGGATAGGGCGGGAGTTGGCATCCCGATACGTGCTTGTCTTTGGCCATGCCAGAGTCTGTGCATGACTCGGACTGGCTGGCAGCCTGCCTGCATTCATCTGTGATCGAGGCTGAGTTTTTGGATGTCTGACACTGGGTGTCAGTGTAGCATTGAGTGCGGTTGATTTTGAGAGAGCGTGTCTGAGAATTTGCTGGAGGGTGTTCAGTTGTCAGTGTATGTCTGGGGTGACCAGCATTTTTTACACGTTGGTCATTGTAAGTAGACATATTTTGAATTGGTAAAAAGCAGCAGTAGGTTTTGGTACAGGGGCTGGTAGTCACTTCAAAAACAAATTAAAAAAAAAAAAAAGTCACTCCCAGCCCCTGTACCAAAACCTACTGCTGCACCAGTGTTATTATTTTTATTTCTTTTATTACTATAATATTACCCCCTATGCATACATAACTGAGCAGTATTCTAATTGGGAGCAATGGGTGGGTAAAATAATCACAACCACAGCTTATTTTAACCACCCATTACTCCCAATTAGAATACTAGTTATGCAAATAAACTAATCAGATATGCAAATGAACAATTAAATATGCGGGTTAGGGTTTAGGGGTTGGGTTTAGGGTTTAGGGGTTGGGTTTAGGGGTTGGGGTTAGGGTTTAGGGGTTGGGGTTAGGGTTTAGGGTTTAGGGGTTGGGTTTAGGGGTTGGGTTTAGGGGTTGGGTTTAGGGGTTGGGTTTAGGGGTTGGGTTTAGGGGTTGGGTTTAGGGGTTGGGTTTAGGGTTAGGGTTAGGGTTAGGGTTAGGGTTAGGGTTAGGGTTAGGGTTAGGGTTAGGGTTAGGGGTTAGGGTTAGGGTTAGGGGTTAGGGGTTAGGGGTTAGGGGTTGGGGTTAGGGTTAGGGTTAGGGTTAGGGTTAGGGTTAGGGTTAGGGTTAGGGTTAGGGTTAGGGTTAGGGTTAGGGTTAGGGTTAGGGTTAGGGTTAGGGTTAGGGTTAGGGTTAGGGTTAGGGTTAGGGTTAGGGTTAGGGTTAGGGTTAGGGTTAGGGTTAGGGTTAGGGTTAGGGTTAGGGTTAGGGTTAGGGTTAGGGTTAGGGTTAGGGTTAGGGTTAGGGTTAGGGTTAGGGTTAGGGTTAGGGTTAGGGTTAGGGTTAGGGTTAGGGTTAGGGTTAGGGTTAGGGTTAGGGTTAGGGTTAGGGTTAGGGTTAGGGTTAGGGTTAGGGTTAGGGTTAGGGTTAGGGTTAGGGTTAGGGTTAGGGTTAGGGTTAGGGTTAGGGTTAGGGTTAGGGTTAGGGTTAGGGTTAGGGTTAGGGTTAGGGTTAGGGTTAGGGTTAGGGTTAGGGTTAGGGTTAGGGTTAGGGTTAGGGTTAGGGTTAGGGTTAGGGTTAGGGTTAGGGTTAGGGTTAGGGTTAGGGTTAGGGTTAGGGTTAGGGTTAGGGTTAGGGTTAGGGTTAGGGTTAGGGTTAGGGTTAGGGTTAGGGTTAGGGTTAGGGTTAGGGTTAGGGTTAGGGTTAGGGTTAGGGTTAGGGTTAGGGTTAG
>NW_026961361.1:0-19517 GCF_963924245.1 Chroicocephalus ridibundus | reverse complement strand
CACTGTGGGGTCCCCAAAGACCCCCCCACAGTGTCCCCAAGGACCCCAGTAACGTCCCCAAAGACCCCCACAGTGTCCCCAAGGACCCCGATGGCACCTCGGGGTCCCCAAAGACCCCAAATAATGTCCCCAAGGACCCCAATAATGTCCCCAAAGACCCCCACAGTGTCCCCAAGGACCCTGATGGCACCTCGGGGTCCCCAAAGACCCCCAATAATGTCCCCAAGGACCCCAATAATGTCCCCAAAGACCCCCCAGTGTCCCCAAGGACCCCAGTAATGTCCCCAAGGACCCCCCACAGTGTCCCCAAGGACACCGATGGCACCCTGGCGTCCCCAAAGACCCCCCACAGTGTCCCCAAGGACCCCAATAATGTCGACGAAAACCCCCCACAGTGTCCCCAAGGACCCCGATGGCACCCTGGGGTCCCCAAAGACTCCCCCACAGTGTCCCCAAGGACCCCAATAATGTCCCCAAAGACCCCCACAGTGTCCCCAAGGACCCCCGATGGCACCCTGGGGACCCCAAGGACCCCCCACAGTGTCCCCAAGGACCCCAATAATGTCCCCAAGCCCCCCACAGTGTCCCCAAGGACCCCGATGGCACCCTGGGGTCCCCAAAGACCCCCCCACAGTGTCCCCAAGGACCCCAGTAACGTCCCCAAAGACCCCCACAGTGTCCCCAAGGACCCCAATGGCACCCTGGGGTCCCCAAAGACCCCCCCACAGTGTCCCCAAGGACCCCCAGTAACGTCCCCAAAGACCCCCAGTGTCCCCAAGGACCCCGATGGCACCCTGGGGACCCCAAGGACCCCCCCAGTGTCCCCAAGGACCCCAAGAGTGTCCCCAAAGACCCCCACAGTGTCCCCAAGGGACCCTGATGGCACCTCGGGGTCCCCAAAGACCCCCAATAATGTCCCCAAGGACGCCAGTAATGTCCCCAAAGACCCCCCAGTGTCCCCAAGGACCCCAGTAACGTCCCCAAAGAACCCCCCAGTGTCCCCAAGGACACCGATGGCACCCTGGGATCCCCAAAGACCCCCCCAGTGTCCCCAAGGACCCCAGTAACGTCCCCAAAGACCCCCACAGTGTCCCCAAGGACACCGATGGCACCCTGGGGTCCCAAAGACCCCCAATAATGTCCCCAAGGACCCCAATAATGTCCCCAAAGACCCCCACAGTGTCCCCAAGGACCCTGATGGCACCCTGGGGTCCCCAAAGACCCCCCCACAGTGTCCCCAAGGACCCCAATAGCACCCCCAGGGACCCCAAGAATGTCCCCAAGGACCCCAACAGCACCCTGGGGTGCCCAAGGACCCCGACAGTGTCCCCAAAGCCCCCAATTCCCCCCCCCGCGTCCCCAGGGACCCCCGATCCCCCCTCCCTGGGATCTCCCCGTGTCCCCCCCCGCCCCCCCAATGGCGCATGTCCCTCGTCCCCGGGGTGTCCCCGGGGGTGGCAGGGTGACAGCACAGGACACGTCCCCGGGGGTCACCCAGCCCTTTACTGAGTCCCCGGGGGTGGGTCCCCGGGGGGGGGTGTCCCCCGTGGTTGTTGGGGGGGGGGGGGTGGGGGGGGGGGGCTCAGAGCTGCAGGAACTCGGCCACGAAGGCCAGCAGGATCTTGGCCAGGTCCTCCACGGTGGGGGGGGTCCAGGTTGTCCTCGGTGTCCCCCGGCGTGTGCCACACGGCGGGGAAGGGCGTGGGGATGAGGTGCAGCACGGGGACACCTGGGGCGGGGGGGACACGGCGAAGTGGCGGGGGGGGGGGGATATACATCCCTCCCCCCCCCCCCCCCCCCCCCCCCCGCTATGGGATGCCATCGCCCCCGGGGGGACGACGCGCCCCAGGGGACAACGCGGCCATGGGGACTCGGGGGGGGGGGGGGGGGGTTTGGGGACAATTTGGGGACAAGGCGGGGGGAGTTGGGGACAAGGGGGGGGATTTGGGGACAATATGGGGACGGGGCGGGGGCATTTGTGGACAAGGTGGGGGCATTTGGGGACAGGGCAGGGGGAGTTGGGGACAAGGGGGGGGATTTGGGGACAAGGGGGGGCGATTTGGGGACAAGGCGGGGGCGATTTGGGGACAATTTGTGGACAGGGCAGGGGATTTGGGGACAGGGTGGGGGCATTTGGGGATGGGGGGTGGGTTGGGGACGGGATGGGGGGGGAATTTGGGGACGGGGCGGGGGCATTTGGGGACAAGGGGGGGGATTTGGGGACAGAGTGGGGATGGGGCGGGGGGATTTGGGGACAGTGGGGGGCATTTGGGGACAGTGGGGGGCATTTGGGGACAAGGCGGGGGGAGTTGGGGACAAGGGGGGGGATTTGGGGACAAGGGGGGGGCATTTGGGGACAGGGCAGGGGGAGTTGGGGACAAGGGGGGGCATTTGGGGACAGAGGCGGGGGGCATTTGGGGACAAGGGGGAGGATTTGGGGACGGGGGGGCATTTGGGGACAGGGCAGGGGGAGTTGGGGACAAGGGGGGGGGATTTGGGGACAGAGGCGGGGGCATTTGGGGGGACAAGGTGGGGGGATTTGGGGATGGGGGGGTGGGTTGGGGACGGGGGGGGTTGGGGACAATTTGGGGATGGGGGGGGGATTTGGGGACCGCGGGGGGGGGGGGGATTTGGGGACGGGGCGGGGGGATTTGGGGACAGTGGGGGGCATTTGGGGACAGAGGGGGGGAGAGGTGGGGACAATTTGGGGGGGGGACGGGGCGGGAGGATTTGGGGACAGAGGGGGGGATTTGGGGACGGGGCGGGGGGGTTTGGGGACAGAGGGGGGGGGGTTTGGGGACAAGGGGGGGGTTTGGGGATGTCACCTCGCTGCAGGAAGGGGACATGGTCGTCCTCGACGGGCCCCGGGGCCGGGCTGAGGCGGAAGAAGGGCTGGTCCCGGGGGGGGGCGCGCAGCAGCCCCAGCCCCCGCAGGCGCTGCTCTGGGGGGGGACACAGAGGGGACACGGTGGGGGGGGGGGACACACAGAGAGAGGACACGGGGGGGGGACGCGGGGGACACACACACACAACCTTCTGTGACACCCCCAGCCTCCTCCCCCTCCCCGTTTCCATCCCTGTGTCCCCCCCCCCGCCGTGTCCCCTGTCCCCGTCCTTGTCCCCCGGCCCCTTGTCCCCATCCCCATGTCCCCATCCCTGTCCCCATGTCCCCGTCCCCGTGTCCCCCGTCCCCGTGTCCCCTGTCCCCATCCTTGTCCCATGTCCCCATCCCCGTGTCCCCCGTCCCCGTGTCCCCTGTCCCCATCCCTGTCCCCGTGTCCCCATCCCTGTGTCCCCCGTCCCCATCCTTGTCCCCTGTCCCCATCCCCGTGTCCCCATCCCTGTCCCCATGTCCCCATCCCCGTGTCCCCCATCCCTGTGTCCCCTGTCCCCATCCCTGTCCCCGTGTCCCCATCCCTGTGTCCCCCATCCCCATCCTTGTCCCCTGTCCCCATCCCCGTGTCCCCCATCCCCGTGTCCCCCATCCCCGTGTCCCCTGTCCCCATCCTTGTCCCATGTCCCCATCCCCGTGTCCCCCATCCCCATCCCCATGTCCCCATCCCCGTGTCCCCCGTCCCCATGTCCCCTGTCCCCGTGTCCCCCGTGCCCATCCTTGTCCCCTGTCCCCATCCCCGTCTCCCCCGTCCCCATGTCCCCTGTCTCGTCCTTGTGCCCCGTGCCCTTGTCCCCTGTCCCCATCCTTGTCCCCTGTCCTCTTGTCCCCTGTCCCCTGTCCCTGTGTGCCCTGTTCCCATCTCCCCATCCCCATGTCCGTGTCCCCTGTCCACATCCTTGTCCCTGTGTCCCTGTCCCCATCCTTGTCCCCTGTCCCCATCCCTGTGTCCCCGTGTCCCCTGTTCCCATCTCCATGTCCCCATCCCCTTGTCCCCTGTCCCCATCCCCGCCCCCTTGTCCCCATCCCTGTGTCCCCGTGTCCCCTGTTCCCATCTCCGTGTCCCCATCCCCATGTCTGTGTCCCCTGTCCCCATCCTTGTCCCCCCATCCCCTTGTCGCCTGTCCCCATCCCCGCCCCCTTGTCCCCATCCCTGTGTCCCCGTGTCCCCCATCCCCATGTCCTCGTGTCCCCTGTTCCCGTCTCCCCATCCTCGTATCCCCATCCCTGTGTCCCCGTGTCCCCTGTTCCCATCTCCGTGTCCCCATCCCCTTGTCCCCTGTCCCCATCCCCGCCCCCTTGTCCCCATCCCCTTATCACCTTGTCCCCATCCCTGTGTCCCCGTGTCCCCTGTTCCCATCTCGGTGTCCCCATCCCCATGTCCGTGTCCCCTGTCCACATCCGTGTCCCCTATCCCCTTGTCCCCTGTCCCCATCCCTGTGTCCCTGTGTCCCCCATCCCCATGTCCTCGTGTCCCCTGTTCCCATCTCCCCATCCCCGTGTCCCCCATCCCCATGTCCTTGTGTCCCCTGTCCCCATCCCTGTCCCCTTGTCCCCATCCCTGTGTCCTCGTGTCCCCTGTTTCCGTCTCCCCTGTTTCCGTCTCCCCATCCCTGTGTCCCCGTGTCCCCCGTTCCCCTCTCCGTGTCCCCATCCCCGTGTCCCCTGTCCCCATCCTTGTCCCCCATCCCCTTGTCCCCTGTCCCCGCCCCCTTGTCCCCATCCCCATGTCCTCGTGCCCCCTGTTCCCGTCTCCCCATCCCCGTGTCCCCATCCCTGTGTCCCCTGTTCCCATCTCCGTGTCCCCGTCCCCGTGTCCCCTGTCCCCGTGTCCCCGTCCCTCACCGATGGCGACGAGGCGCAGGAACCAGTGGTGGGTGCGGGGGAAGTGGCTGTGGATGGCGGGGTGGGGGGCGCCCAGCAGGTCCAGCAGCACCAGCAGGCTCTGGGGACACCAGCAGGGCCGTGGGGACACCCGGGTGCCACCACTCTCAGGACTGGCCCAGCTGGGACAACGCCGCGACACCCCCGCCTTGGGTGCCACCAGAGCACCCCATTGCTGTCCCACCACCCTTGGGTGCCACCAGACCCCCTCCCACTGCCATGCCACCACCCTTGGGTGCCACCAGAGCACCCCATTGCCGTCCCACCACCCTTGGGTGCCACCAGACCCCCTCCCACTGCCATGCCACCACCCTTGGGTGCCACCAGAGCACCCCATTGCCGTCCCACCACCCTTGGGTGCCACCAGACCCCCTCCCACTGCCATGCCACCACCCTTGGGTGCCACCAGAGCACCCCATTGCCGTCCCACCACCCTTGGGTGCCACCAGACCCCCTCCCACTGCCATGCCACCACCCTTGGGTGCCACCAGAGCACCCCATTGTCATCTCACCACCCTTGGGTGCCACCAGACCCCCTCCCACTGCCATGCCACCACCCTTGGGTGCCACCAGAGCACCCCATTGCTGTCCCACCACCCTTGACGGCCACTAGAGGCCCCCCCACTGCCATGGCACCACCCTTGGGTGCCACCACACCTGCTCCCACCGCCGTGCCACCACCCTTGGGTGCCACCAGAGCACCCCATTGCCATCCCACCACCCTTGGGTGCCACCAAACCCCCTCCCACCGCCATGGCACCACCCTTGGGTGCAACCAGACCCCCTCCCACCGCCGTGCCACCACCCTTGGGTGCCACCAGAGCACCCCATTGCCATCCCACCACCCTTGGGTGCCACCAAACCCCCTCCCACCGCCATGGCACCACCCTTGGGTGCAACCAGACCACACCACTGCCATGGCACTGCACTAGGGTGCCACCAGACCCCCTCCCACCCACATGGCACCACCCTTGGGTGCCACCAGACCCCCTCCCACTACCATGCCACCACCCTTGGGTGCCACCAGACCCCCTCCCACCGCCGTGCCACCACCCTTGGGTGCCACCAGAGCACCCCATTGCTGTCCCCCCATCCTTGAGGCCCACTAGAGGCCCCCCCACTGCCATGCCACCACCCTTGGGTGCCACCAGACCTGCTCCCACCACCATGGCACCACCCTTGGGTGCCACCAGAGCACCCCATTGGTGTCCCCCCATCCTTGAGGGCCACTAAAGGCCCCCCCACTGCCATGGCACCACCCTTGGGTGCCACCAGACCCCCTCCCACCGCCGTGCCACCACCCTTGGGTGCCACCAGAGCACCCCATTGGTGTCCCCCCATCCTTGAGGCCCACTAGAGGCCCCCCCACTGCCATGCCACCACCCTTGGGTGCCACCAGACCCCCTCCCACCGCCATGGCACCACCCTTGGGTGCCACCAGACCACACCACTGCCATGGCACCGCACTTGGGTGCCACCAGACCCCCTCCCACCGCCATGCCACCGCCCTTGGGTGCCACCAGACCTTCCCCCCCCATCCTCCCCCCCAGCAGCGGGCTCGCTGCCCCTCACCATGGCGGTGATGTGGGTGCCGTGGGTGCCGTGGGGGGTGGCGGCCATGCGTGCCGCCAGGTGCCGGGCGCCGTAGAGGGAGTCGGTGGCGCTCCATTCCCCGAAGGCCTCCTCCCCGTCCAGGAACAGCAGCTGCAGCGTCACCTCCGCACCCTGCCGGGGGGGGGGACGGGGGGGGGGACACGACACCCAGGCACCCCGGGGTGGGTGGGGGGCACCCACGTGGCCCAGGTCAGGGACCCAGGTGGCCCCGGGGGTGGGGGGCAGGAGGTGTCCTGGGGCGGGGGTGGACGGGATGGAGCTGGGAGTCCGGGGGGGGGGGGAATCGGGGGGGCCCCAGGCATCCTGGGGGGGGGGGGCGTCCAGGCACCCTAGGGAGGACCCAGGGCGGGGGGGGTGAAGGGGGTGGGAGGGACCCAAGCACCCTGGGGGGGGGGGGGACCCAGGCATGTGGGGTGGGGGGGACACATAGCCATCCTGGGGGGGGGTCTAAGGGGGATCCGGGGGGGGTGGGGGGGGCCCAGGCATCTTGGGGAGGGGGTGTCCAGGCACCCTGGGGGGGGGGTCTAGGGGGGGACCCAGGGTGGGGGGTTGAGGGGGGTGGGAGGGACCCAAGCACCCTGGGTGGGGGGGGACACGTAGCCATCCTGGGGGGGGGTCCAAGGGGGATCTGGGGGGGGGGCCCAGGCACCCTGGGGTGGGGGGGGGGCGGTCCAAGGGGGGAACCCAGACACCCTGGGGGGCACCTAGCCATGCTGGGGGGGGGGGGGGTGTCCAAGGGGAATCCAGGGGGCCGGGAGGGACCCAGACACCCGGGGGGGGGACGGGACACACAGGGGGGGACCCAGGCACCCGGGGCGGGGGGCTGGGGGGGGTCCAGGGTGGGGGGTGAGGGGGTGGAAGGGACACAGGCATCCCTTGGGGGGGGGCCAAGGGACACTGCGGGGGGGGGGGGGGGGTCACGGGGGGACCGAGGCACCTTGGGGGGACCCAGGCACCCTGGGGGGGGGGGTCCCAGGCACCCTGAGGGGGGGGGTTTCGTGGCCCCCCGTCACCCACCCTGTCCTTGGCGCGCCGCAGGGGCCGGTCGAGGGCGGCCGCCAGCTCCAGGAGGATGGCGCAAGGCACGGCCGAATCGGTGGCCCCCACGAAGATCCGTCGGCCACCCCCGGGCCGGGGGGGCAACACCTTGGTGTCGTAGTGACAGGCCAGGACCAGGCGGCGGGGGGCGGAGGGGGCCAGCGTGGCCACCAGGTTGGTGAAGGTCAGCGGCCCCCGGGGGGTCCCCGCTTCGAAGGCGTCCAGCTCCAGGTGCCAGGCGGCCCCCAGGGCACCCAAACACCCCGCGATGTGCTGCGGGGACCCTGCCCGGTGAGGGGCACGGCAGCACCCTAGGGTGGGGGGTGGGTTTTTTTTTGGGGGGGGGGGGGGGGTCTTACCTCTCGGGCGGCGCGGCTGCCGGGCCCCCCCGGCACCCGTTCCCGCAGGAGGGGGCGCAGGAAGGTGTCCCGCAGCCGGGTGGGATCCAGCCGATCCAGCAGCGCCCGGAGAGACGGGTCCGAGGGGGGGCCGGGGGGGTGCTGGGGTTGTGGGGGGGGGGACACCATGTCAGTGTGTGGGGCTATGGCGGGGGGGGGGGAAGTTGGGGTGCCCCAAGGGGGTTTGAGGGTCCTTGGAGGGGTTTGGTGCCCCCAGGATGGGGTCCTGGGGGGGTCCTGGGTGCCCCTGTGATGGGGTTTGGGTGGTGCTGGGGTCTTGGGGAGGGGGCTGAGGGCCCTGGGGGGGTCCTGGGTGCCCCAAGATCCATTGGGTGCCCCCGTGATGGGGTTCTGGGGGGGTCCTGGGTGCCCCGGGATCCATTGGGTGCCCCCGTGATGGGGTTTGGGGGGTCCTGGGGGGCTTGGGGAGGGGGCTGAGGACCCTGGGGGGATTCTGGGGACCCCAGGATCCATTGGGTGCCCCCGTGATGGGGCTTGGGGGGTCCTGGGGGGGCCCTGGGTGCCGCCGTGATGGGGTTTGGGGGGTGCTGGGGGGCTCGGGGAGAGGGCTGAGGGCCCTGGGGGGGGTCCTGGGCGCCCCAAGATCCATTGGGTGCCCCCGTGATGGGGTTTGGGGGGTCCTGGGGGGCTTGGGGAGGGGGCTGAGGGCCCTGGGGGGTCTTGGGGGGGTTCTGGGGACCCCAGGATCCATTGGGTGCCCCCATGATGGGGCTTGGGGGGTCCTGGGGGGCCATGGGGGGGGTCCTGGGTGCCCTGAGATCCATTGGGTGCCCCCGTGATGGGGTCTGGGGGGGTCCTGGGTGCCCCGGGATCCATTGGGTGCCCCCGTGATGGGGCTTGGGGCGTCCTGGGGGGCCCTGGGGGGGTCCTGGGTGCCCCCGTGATGGGGTTAGGGGGGTGCTGGGGGGGTCCTGGGTGCCCTGGGATCCATTGGGTGCCCCCGTGATGGGGTTCTGGGGGGTCCTGGGGGATGTTGGGGGGTCCTGGGGAGGGGGCTGAGGGCACTGAGGGGGTCCTGGATGCCCCCATGATGGGGTCCAGGGGGTCCTGGGGGGCTCGGGGAGGGGGCTGATGGCCCTGGAGGATGTTGGGGGGCCCTGAGGGGGTCCTGAGTGGCCCCATGATGGGGTCTGGGGGGTCCTGAGGGGGTCCTGGGTGCCCCTATGATGGGGTCTGGGGGGTCCTGAGGGGGTCCTGGGTGCCCCTATGATGGGGTCTGGGGGGTCCTGAGGGGGTCCTGGGTGCCCCTATGATGGGGTCTGGGGGGTCCTGGGTGCCCCTATGATGGGGCCTGGGGTACCCCTGGGGTCTGGGGGGCCCCGGGGGAGGTTGTGGGGTCCCCGTGGGGTCTGGGAGCTCCCGGAGACAGCGGGAACATGCCCGACCCCCCCCCACACACTCCTCCCCGGGCACACCCCGCCCGGTCCCCCCCCCCCCGGCCCCAGCTCACCGGGCCAGCATCCCGTTCCCCGCCGGGCCAGGCGACGTAGAGGAGGGCGACGGCAACCGCCAGCCCCAGGAGCGGCAGGAACGAGCGGGGACAGCGGCGAGAGCGCGGGCAGAACCCGGGGCCCGGGCCCGGCAACGGCACCGCCACCGGACCGGACCCGGGCCCCGAACCCGCGGCCCGGAGGCGGCGGGAGCCACCGGCTCCCTTCCGCATGGCGCGGGGGGCGGGGCCTCCCGAAGGGGAGGGGGGGCGTGGTCTCGTGTGGGCGTGGTCTCCGGGGGCGTTGCCGCGGGGGGGGACAGACGGGGACGTCTCCTATAGGCTGAGAGCGCGCCAGGCCACGCCCCCCCGCTCGCGGAGAGGCGGGGTTTGGGTGGGAGCGAGGCGCAGGCGCGGTGGGCGGGGCGCGCCGGGTCGGCGCATGCGCAATGGCGGCCGCGGGGACACGGGGGACACGGTGGCGGCGGCGGCGGCGGCGGGCAGGGACCGGCCACCCCCCCCGTCCCGTGTGGGGTCGTCGTCCCGGTGGGGGTGTCACCCCAGACGCCATGTGCCTCCCCCCCGGCGACATCCCCCGCCCCCCCGGCGACGTCCCTCTTCCCGGTGAGGTCCCTCTCGATGGCGATTGTCCCGCTCGAGGCGCGATGTCCCTCTCGATGGTGATGTCACTTTCGATGTGTGATGTCACCACAGATGTCACCCGGCCTGGGGAGGGGGGGGCGTCACTCCAGGTGGGATGTCACCTCGGACCCAGGACGTCACCCCGGCGCGGGGATGACACCCCCGAGGTGACGTCACCCTCCCTGGGGACGTCGCCACGGGCAGGACGTCACCCCCACGGGGCGGCCACCACCCCCCCCATGGGGCTGAGGTCACCTTCCATGGGGCCAGCACCCTCCACGGCGCCGTAACTCCCCATAGGACCGTCAACCTCCATGGGGCCACCACCCCAGACGGGGATGTCACCCTCCGTGGGGCCACCACGGGGCCAGCAACCTCCCTAGGGCCATCAGACCAGTTGGGGTCATCGCCATGGGGCCACCACCCTCCATGGGGCCACCATCCTGCACGTGATCATGAGCCGCCACAGGGCCAGCACCCCAGATGGGGCCGTCAACCTCCATCAGGCCACCAACCTCCATGGGGCCATCAGACCAGCTGGGGTGATTGCCATGGGGCCACCACCCTCCATGGGGCCACCACCCCAGACAGGGCCATCACCTTCCATGGGGCAACCACCCCAGATGGGGCCGTCACCCTCCATGGAGCCACCACGGTGCCATCACCCTCCTTGGGGCCATCAGACCAGTTGGGGTCATTGCCATGGGGCCACCACCCTCCATGGGGCAACCATCCTCCACGTGGTCATGTCCCTTCACAGGGCCATCACCCTCCATGGGGCTACCATGAGGCCATCACCCTCCATGGGGCCACCAACCCAGGTGAGGCCATCACCCTCCATCACCCTCCTTGTGGCCACCACCCCAGATGGGGCCGTCACCCTCCATGGGGCCACCAACCTCCATGGGGCAACCACCCTCCACGTGGTCATGACCCTCCACAGAGCCATCACCCTCTATGGGGCCACCAACCCAGATGGGGCCATCACCTTCCATAGGGCCACCACCCTCCTTGGGGCCATCAGCACAGTTGAGGTCATTGCCATGGGGCCACCATCCTCCCTGGGGCCACCATCCTCCATGTGGTCATGTCCCTCCACATGGCCATCACCCTCCATGGGGCCACCATGAGGCCATCACCCTCCATGGGGCCACCAACCCAGGTGAGGCCATCACCCTCCGTCACCCTCCTTATGGCCACCACCCCAGATGGGGCCATCACCCTCCATGGGGCCACCGCCCCAGATGGCGACGTGACCCTCCATGGGGCCACTGCCCCAGACGGCGATGTCACCCTCCAGGGGGCCACCATGGGGCCAGCAACCTCCTTGGGGCCACTGGCCCAGTTGGGCTCATCCTCATGGGGCCGCCAACCTCCACGTGGTCATGACCTTCCACGGGGCCATCACTCTCCATGGGGCCACCGCCCCAGATGGCGACGTGACGCTCCATGGGGCCACCAACCCAGACGGCGATGTCACCCTCCAGGGGGCCACCATGGGGCCAGCAACGTCCCTTGGGGCCACCGGCCCAGTTGGGCTCATCCTCATGGGGCCGCCAACCTCCACGTGGTCATGACCCTCCACGGGGCCATCACTCTCCATGGGGCCACCGCCCCAGATGGCGATGTCACCCTCCATGGGGGCCACCAACCCAGACAGCGATGTCACCCTCCATGGGGGCCACCAACCCAGACGGCGATGTCACCCTCCATGGGGCCACCAACCCAGATGGCGACGTGACCCTCCATGGGGGCCACCAACCCAGATGGCGATGTCACCCTCCAGGGGGCCACCATGGGGCCAGCAACCTCCTTGGGGCCACCGGCCCAGTTGGGCTCATCCTCATGGGGCCACCAACCTCCACGTGGTCATGACCTTCCACGGGGCCATCACTCTCCATGGGGCCACCGCCCCAGATGGCGACGTGACCCTCCATGGGGCCACTGCCCCAGACGGCGATGTCACCCTCCATGGGGCCACCAACCCAGACAGCGATGTCACCCTCCATGGGGGCCACCAACCCAGACAGCGATGTCACCCTCCATGGGGCCACCAACCCAGACAGCGATGTCACCCTCCATGGGGGCCACCAACCCAGATGGCGACGTGACCCTCCATGGGGCCACCAACCCAGACGCCGATGTCACCCTCCAGGGGGCCACCATGGGGCCAGCAACCTCCTTGGGGCCACCGGCCCAGTTGGGCTCATCCTCACGGGGGCCACCAACCTCCGCGCGGTCACGACCCTCCACGTGGGGGCGGGGGGGGGGGGGGTCAGGTGGGGCCATCCCCCTCCATCCCCCTCCTCGTGGCCACCACCCCAGGCGCCGACGTCACCCTCCACCGGGGGCCACCACCACGCGCCCCTCCCCCAACATGGTCCTTTTCTCTTTTTTCTTTTTTTTTTTCCCCCTTTCAACTTTTGGGTGGGGGGAGGTGTCGACGGGGGGGGTTTTTTTTCCCTTTTTTTTTCTTTTTTTTTTTTTTTTTCTTTCTTTTCCACTTCCTCCGCTGAAAAAAAAAAAAACCCAAAAAAATAACCAAACACCACCCCCCACCACCACCCTCAACCCCCCCCCCCGCCGCCATCCCCGGGGCCTTTCTTTTCCTTTCTCCCCGCTCCCGTTGTCCCCCCCCCGCCTCCAAAAATCCGCCGCCGGCGCCGGCCGTCCCTTCACCTGCCGTCCTCGCGCCGGGGGTGCACCCAGTTGTTGTCGTGCAGGCCCACCCTGCAGCCCGGCGCTTCCTTATCCGCTCGCCGGCAGCACATCCAGTAGGATCGGCCGTAAGGCAGGTCGTGGTGGTAGGGTTTGGGGTGCCAGCGGCAGAGGGACACGTCCCCCTTCTCGTACCGTTTCTTGCACTGCTTGCAGGGGTCGTCGCGGTAGAGGGGGTCGGGGTTCCAGCGGGAATCGGTGGCCTGCACCCCGAAGGTCTCGATGATGGATTTGAAATAGTGACAGGAACATTTGAGGGCGGCCAGCGCTTGGGTGGGCAAGTAGCTGAAGATCTTCACCATGACGTGCTCCGGCAGGAGGAGCATGTACTGCCGGGGCTCCAGCAGGCGTTGGATTTTGAAACGGATCTCCAAAAAATCGTGGGAGACGTGACGGTACAAGCGGCAAAGCGAAGGGTCGGGGACGGCCGCCGCTTCCTCGCCCGCTTCCGACGCCTCCGACGCCGGCGTCGCCTCCTCCGGGACGGGCAGGAGGAAGAGCTGCCCCGGCGGCGGGTCCTCCTGCGGCGCCGCCGCCGGCAGCCGCACCGTCTCCTCCTTCATCTTCTTGGCGCTGTCTTTGCCGAAGAAGACGCATTGGTCCACCACCCCCGTCACCACCACGTCCACGTGGAAGCCGGCGGCGCAATCCCGCGCCGCCGCCGCCGCCGCCGCCGTCGCCGGCATCGTCTCGCCGCTTCCTTCCCCCGGCTCCGCTTTGCCGGCGGCGCTCGCCGGCCCCTCGCCGCACCCGGCGGCGGCGGCGGCGGGGCCGTCCCCGTCCCCTTTGGCGCCGGCGGTGGCCAGGAGGAACTCCACGTTGTTGGGCAACGCGTCGCGGGACGGGCTGATCAACTGGTAGAGGTCGCAGGTGATCTTGTCCTTGGCGCGACCGCCGCCGTTGCCGCCGCCGTTGCCCGTCCCGCAGCTCATGAAGACGCAATTCGGCCGCCCCGCAGCCCCCGGCTCGGCCGCGGCGGTTCCGGGCCGGCTTTCGCGACCGCTGGAGATACGGAAAGCGATACGCACCTCGCCGGCAGCCGGCGACGCCGAAGACGACGAGGCGGCGGCGGCGGCGGCGCATTCGGCGGCGCCCGGGCGACACATGCCGTTGGGTGGAGCGCCGCCGCCGCCGCCGCCGCCGCCGCCGCGTTCCCGTTGCCGCGACTCGAAGTGGGCTACGGCTTCGGCCACCCGGCTGCAATCGGAGCCGCCGGGCGTTTTGGTTTCGCCGCCGGCGGCCGCTTCCACGAAGACGATGGGGGCGGCGGCGGCGGCGCCGCAGGGCCGGGGGAAGCTCTGCAAGGCCAGCGCCGTCCTCCGCTCCACCAAGGCCACCATCTCGGCCACCGACAGCAAGTCGGGGGGAGGCGATTCGGCGGGAGGTTGGCCGGCGAGCGGGCACGCCGCTTCCCGGCCGCCGCTAGCCCACGGCTTGTTCTTCGCCGGGTCGTGGCAACGCCGGCGCCGCTTGGCTTTGGAGCTGTCGTTGCCCCAGTTGCCCTTGACCTTCATGGTGGTGGGGCGGCCGCCGCCGCCGCCGCCGCCACCCCCACCGCCGCCGCCGCCGCCGCACTGGTGGGCCACGAAAAAAGCCACTTTCTCCTTGGTGTTGCCGGGTTTGATGACGTACCAGGTGTCCAGCAGCACCCGCCCTTCCTCCGCCGGCGCCGGGGGAGCCGGGGCGGCATCTGCGGGAGGCGGCGGCGGCGGCGGCGGCGGCGGCGTCGGCAGCGGCGGCGTTTTTTCCGGGGGGCCGCCGGCGTTTTCCTCGGCGGGGCGGCAGGAGAAAGGGTTGGGGGCCGGGGGGGGCCGGGGTTGCTTGGGGGGGGCGGCGGCGGCGTTGTAAGCGCCGAAGGGCCGCGGGCACCAGAGCTGGAGCTGGGGGAAGGCGGTGGGTTCCATCAGGGCACCATGGCACCCGCCGGCGGGGCGTCCCCACCGCGCTGCTCCGACCCCCGCCGGGGGGGTTTTGGGGTGGGGGGTGGGGGGCGGGGGGCTGCCGGCGCCCGCCCCCAGGGCCTGCCGGGAGAGAAAGGGGGTTAGCGGGGGTCGGGGGGGCCGGTATATGGATGGTGGGGGGCAGTATAGGGATGGTGGGGGCAGTATGGGGCTGGGGGGCCACTATGGGGCTGATGAGGGCAACTATGGGGGTGGTGGGGGCAGTATGGGGCTGGTGGGGGCAACTATGGGGCTGGCAGGGGCCAGTATGGGGCTGGTGAGGGCCAGTATGGGGCTGGTGGGGCCAGTATAGGGGTGGTGGGGGCCAGTACTGGGCTGGGGGGGCCACTATGGGGCTGGTGAGGGCAGCTATGGGGGTGGTGGGGGCCAGTATGGGGCTGGTGGGGGCCAGTATAGGGATGGTGGGGGCAGTATGGGGATGGGGGCAACTATGGGGCTGGTGGGGACCAGTATAGGGATGGTGGGGGCAGTATGGGGATGGTGAGGGCAACTATGGGGCTGGTGGGGACCAGTATAGGGATGGTGGGGGCAGTATGGGGCTGGAGGGGCCACTATGGGGCTGATGAGGGCAACTATGGGGGTGGTGGGGGCCAGTATGGGGCCGGTGGGGCCAGTATAGGGATGGTGGGGGGCAGTATGGGGATGGGGGCAACTATGGGGCTGGTGGGGGCCAGTACTGGTCTGGGGGGGCCACTATGGGGCTGGTGAGGGCAGCTATGGGGGTGGTGGGGGCCAGTATGGGGCTGGTGAGGGCAACTATGGGGCTGGTGGGGGCCAGTATAGGGCTGGTGGGGCCACTATGGGGCTGGTGAGGGCAACTATGGGGATGGTGGGGGCCAGTATGGGGATGGTGAGGGCAACTATGGGTCTGGTGGGGCCACTATGGGGCTGGTGAGGGCAACTATGGGGATGGTGGGGGCCAGTATGGGGCTGGCTGGACCAGTATAGGGATGGTGGGGCCAGTATGGGGCTGGTGAGGGCCAGTATGGGGCTGGTGAGGGCAACTATGGGGATGGTGTGGGCCAGTATGGGGCTGGTGGGGGCCAGTATAGGTCTGGTGGGGACCAGTATAGGGATGGTGGGGGCCAGTTTAGGGCTGGGGGGACCAGTATGGGGCTGGTGGGTACCAGTATGGGGGCGGGGGGGGGCACTATAGGGACATTGGGGCCAGTATGGGACTGGTGGTGGCCAGTATGTGCCTGGTGGGGCCAGTACGGGGCTGGAGGTGTTAATGGGCCATTACTGGGCCGTTCCCAGTACCCTTACTGGGTCGTACTGGGGGGACCGAGGGCTCCCCCCTCCCCGGCCCCGCCCCCTTTGGACGCGCCGAAGCCCCGCCCCTCCGCGCCCAGCCCCGCCCCCAACCCCCCTAAGCCCCGCCCCCTCCTCCCCCCCGTCCGGCCCTGCCCGCCAGGCGGCGACCAATCAGCGCGCTGCGTTTGGGCCATGCCCATATATGGACGGAGGCGGCGGCGGCGGGAAAGGGCGTGGCGGGGAGGAAGGGGGGGCGTGGCCAACGGAGGGAGGGGCGTGGCCAAGCGGCCCCGCCCCTCCCCGGGGCCGCCGAGGCGGGAGGGGCGCGGACACGGTCCCGCGTGGCCCCGGTTGCGGGGGGGGGGGATGACCGTCCCGGTTGAAGGAGGCGGGAGGACACGGGGCGACACACCGAGCCGGTGACCCCCGTGGGTGGGCGCGAGGCCGGCCCCCGCCCCAGGGGGGACGCGGGGACACGCCCGCCCCCCCCCCCTCCCCCTTGACACGGCGACACGCGTGTCGTGTCCGTGTCCTCCCCGCTCCCCCCCCGCATCCCGGGTGTGTCACGAGCGGGAGGCGCCGGTCCCCGGTGTGACATCGCTGCCGCCTCCCCCCCCCCCCCCCCACAACCGGGGCCCAGGCCCCGCCGCCGCTACCGAGCACCGGCCCCGGGGCAAGCCGCGGGGGCTCCCCCGCCCCCCCCCCCCCCAACTCTGTCCCCCCTCACACCCCCCCCACCCTCCCCGCGGCCCGGGCCCCGCCCCGGTGCCGCCGCCCCTCCCCGCTCACCGGGCAGGTGCCGGGCGCGGCCGCTCCGCCTCTCCGCGCCGCTTCCGGGGTGCCGCCGCGCATGCGCCCCGCCGCCGTGAGGCGCCGCGCCTGCGTCGCGCGGGGGGATGCCGGGAAGTGTAGTCCGCCCGCGGCGTACGCCGACACCCTACGCCTGCGCCGCGCGGAGGATGCCGGGAAGTGTAGTCCGCCCGTGGCGTACGCCGACACTCTACGCCTGCGCCGCGCGGGGGGATGCTGGGAAAGCGTAGTCCGCCCGCCGTGTGGGGGGGGGGGTGTGCGCGGAGACTCCGCGCATGCGCAATGGGCGCCCCGGGATGGGGGTAGTTCGTGCGCGGAGGGGGGCTGGGGGTGACCGGGGGGGGGGGGGGGTGTCTCCCAATGACAACACCCTGTGCCCCCCCCCCCCGTACCCCCCCCAGTGCCTCCCAGTTCCTCCCAGTGACACCCCCCAGAACCCCCTGTGACACTCCCAGTGCTCCCCAGTACCCCCAGTTCCCCCCGGGGGCCCCCCCAGTGACACCCCCCCCCAGTGCTCCCCAGTACCCCCCAGTTCCCCCCCGGGGCCCCCCCCAGTGACACCCCCCCCAGTGCTCCCCAGTACCCCCAGTGACACCCCCCAGTGGCCCCCAGTTCTCCCCAGCGCCCCCCCGGTGACACCCCCATTCCCCCCCCCCACCCCCCCCCAGTGCCCCTACTTCCCTCCGGGGCTCACCAGTACCCCCCCCCCCCCCAGTGCCCCCCCCCCCCCAGTGCCCCCCCCAGGCGATTTCACAGGGGCCACCCATGGGTGTCACACAGTATTTTTTAGGGTACAAAAGCTGGGAACACGCCCCCCCCCCCGCGCCCCCAGCACCCAAAGGTGACCCCCCCCCCCCCCCCCCAGCACACAAAGGTGACAGTGAACCCCCCCAAATACCACCCCCAGCACCCAAAGGTGCCCCCCCCCAGAACCCAAAAGTGCCCCCCCTCCCCCCAGCATCCAAAGGTGACAGTGACCCCCCCCCCCAGCACCCAAAGGTGTCCCCCCCCCAGCACCCTAACGGTGACAATGACTCCCCCCACAAGCCCCCCGAACCCCCCCAGCACCCAAAGGTGCCCCCCCAGCACCCCGAGGTGACAATGACCCCCCCCAGCAACCCAAAAGTGGCCCCCCCAGCATCCAAAGGTGACAGTGACACCCCCCCAGGCACCCTAAAGGTGACAATGACCCCCCCCCACAAGCCCCCCGACCCCCCCCAGCACCTAGAGGTGTCCCCCCCAGCACCCCACAGGTGACAATGACCCCCCCCCCCAGCACCCAAAGGTGTCCCCCCCCCCAGCACCCTAAAGGTGACAATGACCCCCCCACAAGCCCCCCGACTCCCCCCAGCACCCCAGACGTGTCCCCCCCCCCAGCACCCTAAAGGTGACAATGACCCCCCCCAGCACCCAAAGGTGACAATGACCCCCCCCAGCACCCAAAGGTGTCCCCCCCCAGCACCCAAAGGTGACAATGACCCCCCCCAGCACCCAAAGGTGTCCCCCCCCAGCACCCAAAGGTGACAATGACCCCCCCCAGCACCCAAAGGTGTCCCCCCCCAGCACCCAAAGGTGACAAATGACCCCCCCCAGCACCCAAAGGTGTCCCCCCCAGCACCCAAAGGTGACAATGACCCCCCCCCAGCTCTCAAAGGTGCCCCCCCCAGCACCCAAAGATGACATTGACGCCCCCCAGCACCCAAAGGTGTCCCCCCCCAGCACCCTAAAAGGTGACAATGACCCCTCCCACAAACCCCCCGAACCCCCCCAGCACCCAAAGGTGCCCCCCCGGCACCCCAAAGGTGACAATGACCCCCCCCAGCACCCAAAGGTGTGTTCCCCCAGCACCCTAACGGTGACAATGACTCCCCCCACAAGCCCCCCGAATCCCCCCAGCACCCAAAGGTGACAATAACCCCCCCCCAGCACCCCACAGGTGACAATGACCCCCCCCCCCAGCACCCAAAGGTGGCCCCCCCAGCATTCAAAGGTGACAATGACCCCCCCCCAAGCCCCCCCTGACCCCCCCCCCCCCCCAGCACCCCAAAGATGACATTGACGCCCACCCCCCAGCACCCAAAGGTGATCCCCCCTTCCCCCCCCCACACCCCCCCCCCCCCCGTTCAGCAGCAGCTCTCGGCCACGGGGCCCCCCCCGAGCGGGGGGTCGCGGCCCGGGGGGGTTGAGGGGGGGGGGGCGGCGGCGCGGGGGGGGGCAGGGGGGGGCCAGGCGACAGCGTTGCCAGCCGCGGCGCACCTCCGCCTGCACCTGCACGCGTCACGACAGGCGCACGTCACGACGGACGTCACGACATGTCGCGACAGAGCGCCCCCCCCCCCCCGCCCCCCCCCCCCCGCGACGTGTCGCACCTCCTTGTTGACGAAGCAGTAGAGGACGCTGGACGACGAGCCCCTGGGGGGGGGGGGGGGGCAAAGGGGGGGGGGGGGCCACATACGGGTGGGTGCCCCCCCCATGGCCCCCCCCCCATGGCCCCCCCCCGTGCCCCCCCCCCCCCAATTTCCAACCCCCCCCATTTCGACCACCCCGTGCCCCCCCATTGCACCCCCCCATTTCCACCCCCCCATTTCCACCCCCCCCATTGCACCCCCCCATTTCCACCCCCCCATTTCCACCCCCCCCATTGCACCCCCCCATTTCCACCCCCCCATTTCCACCCCCCCCATTGCCACCACCCCCCATGTCCCCCCCATTTCCACCACCCCCCGTGCCACCCCCCCCATTGCCACCCCCCCATGCGTCCCCCTATTTCCACCCCCCATTGCACCCCCCCATGTCCCCCCCCCATTTCCACCACCCCATTTCCACCCCCCCCATTTCCATCCCCCCATTGCACC